>NC_090768.1:20876606-20889106 GCF_036898095.1 Palaemon carinicauda
GCCATGGGTGATTATGTTGTTTTTCTAATTTTGATATTAACATGCATAAGAGTAAGCACATGCACGAACGCATACACATTATATATATATATATATATATATATATATATATATATATATATATATATATATATATATATATATATTTGTGTGTATGTGTGTTATGAAGGTCATACACACACATACATACATTATATATATATATATATATATATATATATATATATATATATATATATATATATAAATATATATGTATGTATATATATATATATATATATGTAATGATTAGAATAGTTAATATTACATGTTTAAAACAAATGACGTAATATGTCATGTTGGTTGGAGGAGCTAACCCTGGGATTTGCTGTAGTCATTCAAATCGTAAACAGGACATACAATGCTAATCTCAGCAATTTGACATTCTTCTTAAACGTCAACACATTGTCTCAGCGTGTGAAAGTTTGTGACGTCACCGGATGCAGGTGTCTTCCGAGTTTGTGACGTGTCTAAAGTAAACTAAGCATACGATATCTGTGATATCGATAATTTAGTCAGTTCATATCTATACTTCACCAGAATTGGTCATCTGGACCAACCCAGCTTCCTCCAGTGATGGAGATGTTTAACTCTGTTGTTTTTATAGAATAAATACTCAAAAACTATTAAGATGTATTCAGTTAATCCATTTTCATACATCTGAAACAACACTTACTCAATGTGTGCTTATAACAGTAGCATGCCAATAAATGGTGGCAGCGATTAAACTCTAAGACAGCGGTTAAACTCTAAGAATTAGAGGAAAATCTTCAAGACTTCAACATAAAAGCTGTAAAACCAGAGAAAGATCTTCAAGACTTCAAAATAAAAGCTGTAAAACCAGAGAAAGATCTTCAAGACTTCAAAATAAAAGCTGTAAAACCTGAGAAAGATCTTCAAGAACTCAACATTATCTACAAGAATCTACAATTTTGACTAAGTCCAACGAAACAGCTAACATCAACATATGTTAGAATACAACCTGAATCTTCAATCAACATCCTAGGAAACCCAAGGACTGGCGTTCAACAATTGCAAAACATATCCAGGAAGAACTACATTCAACAAGAAACTAGAACGAGACATCGCTAACAAAACATCAAGAGAGAGAGAGAGAGAGGACGTGTCGACTTCATATATAAGCTAAGTACAGATATTTTGAATTCATTCCAGTTTGGGCAGTGAAGTGTAGTTATCACAAGTCGTTAGTCGATTATTACTGGGGTGAGTGAATTGCTAATCTTTGTTATAGGAAACTCCGAATTTTCATTTAGAATTTTTCTTTCTTTGTGCTAATTCCTTTTTCTTTCAGAAATTCTTGGGGAAATGTTTTGGGATTAGTAACATTGTTGGGGGAATTTTATTATACATATGCGTTTACGCAGTGGGCGTCTGTACTCATATAGATATTTTGATAGAATTGCAAGGGGTCAAAGAGATAGAAAAAAAAAATACAGCAGTCATGGCTCCTCCTGTCAGCCCTACCCCTGGACCTAGTGGTGTAGGCCAGGCTAATCCTCCTCCAATTGTGACGCTTGTAAATGCCAGGTCAGCAATCCTTCCTTTTCAAGGTCGGGTCAACGGGTTCTTGCCACAAAATGTGGAGTCATGGATTTCATCCGTTGATGCCCATTTAAATGCCAAACAAATCGTAGATCCTTTTGTACAATTACAAGAAGCTAAAAGTTTTATAGATTTTTCTAAGGGGGATGCGAGTGCATATTTAAGAGGTGTTTCATTTCAAGAAGCAGTTACTTGGGATGATTTCAAAGTTAGGTTACGCGCGATCTATGGGGGTGAGGAAGCCTTGGATGTAGTGTTAACGTTACGAAATACACTTAATCAAGCCACTATGAATCGGCTTAATGTTATTGAGAGAGCAGCTCTCATAGCTGATAGGCTTAACGAATATCAGGACATTTTAGGTCATTCCACTTGGGTTACTAACGATAACATCTCCGTGAAAGATTTTTTACGATTAATGTATTTAACTTGCATGACACTTATGTTGCCTGAAGCTTTAGTGCGGTGTTTTGATAAGAAGTTAACGCCTGCAAGTACGGAATTGGATGTCTATAAACAGATAAAGAAACACATGTCCAAGTGTCCAGATCTCGATCCCGTGTTAACTCAAGTTTTTGCAAAGAATGAAACAAAACCACAAGCAGTGAACGTAGTTAACAGTCCAGTAGCAGGAGTGACGTGTTACAACTGCAAACGTCAAGGTCACATAAGCGCAGACTGTAGAACGAAATTTTGCTCAATTCACAACACAGCAACACATTCTTATAGTCAATGTTACTCGCGTAAGACACAACAATATCCCAGAAATACACAGTCAATTCCACAGTCAGTTCCATATGGAAATAAAAAGAAAAATCCTCATTTTAACAATAAGAAGAAACAACCAAATGTCAATGCGGTTCAGAGTCCGAAACAAACAAACACTTCTTCAAATATCGCTGAGTCTGGGCCGTCAAACCAGACCTCGCAAGGTCAGACTAATTTTCAGAATGTGCAGAGCAAAGCAAATACCACATAGTTAACTCTAGAGGGGAAGAGAGTGATGTTGGGTCAAGGTCATTCATGTCAACATCAACAGTAGTGAATAATCAATTTAATGTTTTATCAGATAATTGTGAGACAATAGATTTTCCTATGAAACACATGGCCGAATTAAGTAAAACAGTGCATGCTCCCGTAGATTTGCAACGAATTCATACAATAATAAGCCAAAATGAGTTACGGCCAACCTTATATGCTGTAAATTTAGAACACAAATCCTTTACGTTATTTTTTGACTCTGGTAGTCCACGTAATATTATGGATTTGAAGACGCATCATTTGTTGTTTTCGAACTTTCCGATTGAAAAATCTGGAATTAGACTTTCAGGTATAGGAAATAATGAATTAAACGTCATAGGCATAACTCATATTCAGTTCAGAGTCGGTAATCGCACGTTTGCCGATACATTTGTTGTTGTAAAAAACATTAATAGGTATCCAGCTGTAATTATAGGATACCCATCTATGGGAAATCAAAACATTATCTTAGCTCCTGCCAAGCACGGCGTGTATATCAAAGGGAAATTCTATAAGTCTTCTAATACCTTAAAGTCAATTTTGGATAAAAAGGAGACGACAAATGTAACCGTAACGTACGTTGAAGAACCAATAACTTGTCTCACTAATAAAGAAATAATATACGCGACCCAGCAGAATTCTCGTTCACCCGTAATATCATCTTGCACGCAATCTATCGAACCAAACATACCTTCGAATTTAATAGTGCAAATAAAGAAAACACTACCGGGATCTGAAATATTAATCCTTGCCGATACTTTGAAAACTAACGGATTGTCTGTCACACAAGCTATTTATACAGTAGGCTCACATCAGCAATGTAATATCGAAGTCTGTAATCATTTAAATAACACTTTAGTAATTCACAAAAATCAACATATCTTGGATGTAGAAGTTTATAAACATCGTATTCTTACCGTTGCTGAAATCAATCACTCTCAATCAGTTGCGGATGAATCCCTTTTGCGATCTATTAAAAATAAAATCAGTAAGGACATTCAAGACGAAGAAATTCAGCAGAAAATTTTTGAACTTTTAACTAAATATCAAGATGTCTTTTCCACTACGGATGGATCCTTAGGAAAAACAGATGTGATCGAGCATCAAATAAGGTTAAAGGACAAGCAGAAAATTATCTATGTACCCTCGTACAGACTCCCTATGAAATTCCAGAATGAAATAAATGATGAAGTAGGTAAAATGTTAGAGGAAGGAGTCATTAGAAAATCAAACAGCCCTTATAATTTTCCTTTAATAGTTGTACCGAAAAAAGATCGAACATGGCGTATCTGTGTCGACTTTCGTCGTCTAAACGAGGTGTCTCAATGTGTGCTTATAACAGTAGCACGCCAATATATATATATATATATATATATATATATATATATATATATATATATATATGTATGTATGTATATATATATATATATATATATATATATATATATATATACATATATATATATATATATATATATATATATATATATATATATATATATATATATATATAGTGTGTGTGTGTGTTGAAGGTCATATTTTTTTTTTAATTATTTGGATAAAAACATCAATTACCCCGCATTCTTACTTCCAAAAACGGTTCGCACTGCCCTACTGGAAAAAAAATTCATGTTGCACCTTTAAAATACTGCTACGTTTTTCAAAAGTCCCCTTCATAATAACTTTATCCCACAGATACGGACACCACCAGAAAAAAAAAATCATGCAACACAACTGTCCTAAGGGTAATCTTCATAATTCAACAGGTAAAATATTTTTCTGTTAGAAAATCCTGTTTTTTTACCGTTGCAATTTCTACCAGCCCTTCTTCTCACAGAGTTTCTGGTTCATCCTTTCACCTGATCATCCAAATCCAGGATCCTTAACTTACGTTCCCCGAACAATCCCATTTCATCATCTCTGGTTGGACCTTAATGGAATCCATCCATTCCATGAGAAAGAGCATTTTGTTCCATTAGTTATTGCCGTCTGTTATTTTTAATCCATTCCATTTTTACTCTATCTCACCATCTACTATCTCTTTTCCATTTATTCCTTCCTATCTTTCCATACACCTCTCTCTCCCCATCATCATCATCATCATCGTCGCCATCATCATTTCCGCAGCCATTCGGTGGCTGTAAGTGTGCATGCCACTTACTGCCGGATGCCACCCCGCTGAGGAGAGCCTTTCTCCCTAAGTGGTAAAGCATGTAGAGAAACATTTACTTCAACAGCACACTTCTCCCTGATACTCTACCCCCAACCCTTCTATCCCTCTCCAAACTCTCCCGTTATTGCTTATCTGTCTGTTCCATCTTCATTAAACTCCGCCTTATGAGAGCTTCCTCCTCTCATTTTTGTCCGTCCTTAAATATCATCCCCAAAGCAGCAAGAGGATGACGTTACTATACTCCAAGATATCCTCTGACGACGTCATCAAGAGCGAAGAACAAAGACCACTTTAAGAGATTCTTTCCCCCTGCTGTTTTCTCTACCTCCCACCCGCCCCCACTCCCCAACACCCCACTCCTCTCTCTCTCTCTCTCTCTCTCTCTCTCTCTCTCTCTCTCTCTCTCTCTCTCTCTCTCGGTTCACCACTTTCTCCACTGGCTATAGCCCTTCTTCAAAATGTGACACAAGGTAGAGCGATATATCTTTCTTAAGATACTGAACAGAGTTGTGAAAGACCCAACAACAATAACGCTTCTTGCAGATCATAAAAAATATCATGGATAAAGATATGATATCTCAGAGATTTAGGAGCTGTACATTTGAAAATAGCTATTCCTTTGTAAAGACTTATAAATGTGGAGTACGTGCCATCAAACTGTAATGATAAATTTCTATAAAAAAATAAGAGCATATATATGTAAAAGTACTCTTCTAAAATTGCATACATAAAAGTACCAAATAAAAATAAATCTTAAATCGAAGCCTGTTGTTACCCAAAAGGCAAAACCGAAAATATGGCAACAATATTTTAATATTTGCATGGTTTCAGATACATATATATACAAGCAATAATCTCAGGGAAAAATGAGCGCTCTCACCGACTAACGAACTGGTAAGCAGCCAGCGCATCCACATCATCAGCTGGCTAATGAGTCGAAAATGATACGAAGAAGTAAGAACGGAATAGTAAACATAAAACTGGGCGAGCATAAATATCGGGAAAATGTACATTTCTAGGTAAAGGAGATTAGAACTGGTGGTCAAATAAAAGAGAGAGAGAGAGAGAGAGAGAGAGAGAGAGAGAGAGAGAGAGAGAGAGAGAGAGAGAGAGAGAGAGAGAGAGAGACAGAGAGAGAGAGAGAGAGAGAGAGAGAGTATTTCAACACAGCGATAAAGCAGAAGTTTTAAAGTTCATGAATACGGTATTGCAAGGGATTGTGTCCTCAGGCTATTTACTTTATCATAAGGCCAAATAAAATGAACAACTTTGATCTAAGGAACGACATTGTACACTATAAAATACGACTCTCAAACTGGATGATAATAATAAAAAGGAAAAAAATTCGATATCACTATATGAATGGGCTCAAGGAAAAGAAACACAGTTAGACAAAATCAAGTAACAGAATCTAAGAAAAACCGCAGTTAAGACAGTTCATACTCTCTCCAAAAGACTCATTTGGCAAGATCTCTATTCTCTCAAGATCTTTTTTGCAAGACCCTGAATTTTGTGTACGTTGCGGCCCCCAAAAATAATCTCGTTGTTTTCTCCGAGATCCGAGTGGCAAAAGATAACGATAAGAATTCGAGGCATTTTTTGTGTTAGGAGAGACAAGTGTAGTAATCAGCGTCTAACAGTGTCGGTTTTATTCTTTCACGGCCCAGGAATTTCTCCATCAGCTGAAAAACCTCCGAAGGTCGATTTTTACCAAACGAGAGAGAGAGGGAGAGAGAGAGAGTGAGAGAGAGAGAGAGAGAGAGAGAGAGAGAGAGAGAGAGAGAGAGAGAGAGAGAGAGAGAGAGAGAGAATGACTCCGTGTGATCAATGGTGATTCTCGAATAATTCCTTTAAGGGTCTTACAAACCCTTAAATTGGTATTATCATGATTTCTTGAAGAATTAGAATTCTGTTACATACTCCATTATTTCCGCAGGTAATCCTCTATACAGAGAGAGAGAGAGAGAGAGAGAGAGAGAGAGAGAGAGAGAGAGAGAGAGAGAGAGAGAGAGAGAGAGACTGAAGTCTGCAATTTCCTGACCAAGTGTATCCTCACTACTAGTAATCATAAAAATGCATTACCTATAAAAGTACATTACCAATAAAAATAAGTTACCTCCTAACGGATACGACCGACAATATAAATGTAAGGGGACTGACTTCTCATAAGGAAGTAACTGGAATATTTGAAACCACTTATATTATACCGTATGCAACCGAGATCGAAATTCTGCAAAATCTTATTAAGTACAAAGAGCGCATAAAAATATTTAAGAACAATGAGAGGAATAGCTAATTGTCTGAAAAAACACTCGTACGCTAACGCCAAAAAAATAATACACTTGATATAAATGAAAAATCTATCTAGAGAAAACCGATACAGGTGCCAAGTAGTCGTGCGAAAAGCTTATCAGACTGAATTGTGAGTAAACAATATTAGTAATTAATCTTGGAACCTGTTGTAAAGGTCAGTGACTTTGGTCTTATTTTTGTCAGTTAAAACCCACATCTCTTTTGAGAAATATTTTGGCTAGTAATAAAATAACAATAATATGTTGACATCTCACATCAATACCAGTATATGCTCACAACTGATCATCAATACTCTTCATAATCATATAACAAAAGTGTAGGTACTTTAGCTTTACTGAAACTTACTCAAACCTCAATGCAAACTCACTACTGATCATGCCCTACCATCTATATATCTGTAGCTTCCTTACTTTACGCTATAAAATATACTAAATCTGTGAATAATCTTAAATATCATTGCTGATAGTTTCTTTGAGATCTTCGAGATATGTCTTCTGCAAGGTTACTTACCAAGGTCTTTTCAAAACCGTTGATGAAGTGATAAGCATTAAAAGGCATAACAAAAAACATCATAGTACTAAGAACAATGATAAAACTCTGGTTATCGAAATATATCTACAAACCCTCAGCAATATCAATCAAGCCATTTCCAATCTATAAATCAAATACAACGGCCACAAAGTCTGGCCATTATTGGTAGGTTTCCAGAAAAATGGGGTGTTAAAGGGATATGTCCTCTATACCTAAGATATATTGTCCTGTAAATCATCGAAAGCCCAATATGAGCATATATATATATATATATATATATATATATATATATATATATATAGATATATATATATATATATATATATATATATATACACACACATATATATATATATATATATATATATATATATATATATATATATATTGCTAAATCAACAGTGACTGCTACAACACGGACAGAAAACATTACAAACTAGATATTGCTACACTTAGAAGTAGCGATAACTTGAAATTCCCTTCTAGCAAGTAAATAAGTGTTTAGTCCAAGGTTTATTTACACATTAACCTAGTATCACGGTGATATAAAGTTTGGTTTGCAGATATAACGTATATCATGGCAAAAGTGTCCCAAGCTGATTGGTTGAGTCTCCATTGATAGGAGAAAATGCCTCATGAATTGCAGACGAGTCTCCAGTGTCCAACGGCAATAACTACCTTCCAGGAAAAGTGAATTATCACATTCTCACCGCTTTGAGGGGTGCAAAAATCACCAAATGATAAGGGCATAGGGTTTGCTTCCTAATAAAAATTCTTGATGTTTTGGTATTTAGTGGAAGAATACGGAAAATGCAGTGTGTAAAGAAATGAGAGAGACCAAGAGTGATTGTGTCTGGAAGACTCTGGAGTGGTTGAAGAATTACAATAATGTTAGTTTAAGTTTGTTCTGGCAGGAAATTTGTGATCATGAGTGTTTATGGTCTAGCAATGGAAATACAGGAGTGAAAATGTATTTGAGAATCTGATTTTGTGCCTGGATGGTTTGGGAAGCATGATATGGTAGTTATGCTAGAAAATTTGAATGTGGTGACAGAGAACTATAGGGAATTATTGGAAAGTGTGGAGTTTAGGGAATAAATAAGAATGGGGAGGCTTATAAAAATGTGTTTGACAAGAGGCTCATTTTTTTTTTTTTTTTTTTTTTTGGAATATGTTGCAACACAGGTATAAACTTAAGAAAGAAACAGTGGCAAGGTATATAAAAAAGTACAGTAAGTTAATGAATGTAATGGTGTACGGAGAAAAGGCTGGAGACATATCTTGTCCTTGCAAAGTAGAAGCAAATATTTTAGGTCGATGTAAGTGCAAGAAGAAACTATAAATATGTGACAGTAAAAATAATCAATACAAGCGAGTATATAAGCAGCAAGCAGATGAGCTGTTAGTTAGGATTGAAGAAACAGGCGAAATAGGTGGATAGACAATTCTTAAAATCCACTGATGGTTTCAAGAGGACAGCAGAAAACGTTTGTGGCTGCAAGAGGGTGAGAAGAGGGAATAAAAAGAGGTATTTGTGGAATGAAGACAAACACGTTTTACTGAAGGCGAAAATAAGTATTGTTTAAGGTACAGTTCCTGGATAAAAGTGGAGATCAGGCTTAAGGGATGGATGGATAGAGTACTCAAAGATAAAAAGAGGACGGGAATGTAGCGCTTGGTCACTGGAGTGTTTGTGAAATCTGTTGAATGTGGAGGACAAAAGACAGACAGAGAAGTGTAATGCAAAAATAAGTAAGGGTTAGTGTATGAATGTGTTGTGAAAAAAAAAAAAAAACTGATTAAGACGTTGAATAAATGGAAGACACCAAGGGTTGATGATGTTAAAAGTGAGATGCAACATTGTGTAAATATTTAGAATGATTAGCTGACAAGTCTTTGAAGATATGTATGGGTTAGATAAAGCCCTTAATAGAATAAGAAATAGGAATAATTGTTTTGTGGCATGATTTTAATAGCGATAAAGGAGACTGTAAGAACTATACATGCATAACAGTACTCGGTATACCAGGGATCATGTATGATTGGATTTAGAATGATAAGTAACACATGTGACTAAAAAGTGATTGGGGAAAAACAGTGAGTTTAGAGAACAAGATGTTGATTGCATCAAGTGATTATGAAACAATTTCTAATTAAGTTTAAAAAAAAATTGAAAAAAAATAGATGTGGCACAAACTGTCTAAGAATAAGATGATAATAGAATTCCTAAAAGTAATGTAAAGGCCAATGAGAATATATATAAATGATAGAATGAGGACAATGAAAAACTTTAGTTATAAAAGTGATGCATTAGTGACAATACTTGAGAAAGAAAGCGATGAGTTTACTGTGAAAGAGAATCTAAGAAAAGACTTATTTCCCCATGCTGATCAACATCATTATAGATGGAATGATAAAAGAGATTGTAGAATGGACAGTGGGTGTAGGTGCAACATTGTGGGATAATAAAAATAGCTATAAATGGAACGAGGAATGATTGAGATTTACAGTTGATATTGCAAAATCTGGTATGAGATAAAGTGTCTGCAAGCTGATGAAGTTAAAACTAGCTGGGAACAAAACTAAGCTCAGTAATATTAAATAGAAAAGAGGAAGATATGGTAATCAATTTGTATGGATAGAGGAAGACTGGAGTTGATATATTTGTATAATTTTTTTTTTTCCAAAAGGAAACTTGTGATTAGATGAGATCAATTTAAGTTCCAAAATAAAGAAAAAAAATTAGAAATGTACGAAAAGACTGGTAAAAGGATTGAACTTTTTTCGGAAGACATGATGGGAGTGTACGAATGGACTATTTAACCAACTCTTTATTATGGAAGTGAAAATGTATGATAAATATAGATGAAAAAGGAATTTTTTTTTAAATTGTTGAAAGGAATTGCTTGCATAGTGACTGATAAGTTGAGAAATGCGGATATATTCGTAAAAAAACAGCACAGGTAAAAGAATAATCTAATTATTGGATTATACATATCAGAAGTCCCGTTGTTTCTAACAGTGGTAGAGAGGAGTAAATATGATACAACAGTCACTGCACATTCATACTTTAATGCCTGACCTCCTATGCAGAAAACTTTAATAATACCTGGAGCTTTTTTACGAGGGTTGTTACTAGCAAAAACCACAAAACATTTACTGATCCATTTATATCTTAATTAATGATCCCTTATGCAAAAACCTTCCACGGTATGAGCTGATGTGTGTACATATATGCATACATACATGCATACAAGCTAGTTTCAAGAAACACGCAATACAGGTATCATTTACTGGAAAATTTTGGTGCCGGTCTCCATAACTAAAACTATTTTGCTTTGAAAATACCGCAACCCATCAGAATATTTCATTGGCCTAGTCCTTTCCCTAACCAGCAAGTTGATGAAAGACATTTCACTATAAAAATCTGCGGACAGAGAACGAATACTACAATATTAAACATACAGTAAAGTACTGTTTATGAAAGTACATGAATGGACTTATCAAGTGTAAATCAAGAATAAAAGAAAAGCTCCAGGTATTAGGTGTAAGTATCGTAGCATTCATCTAAACAATTCAGATTCTATGGAAAAGATTTAGGTCGACACTGGCAAACTTACTTCCTCGATGATTTATGATCCAGTCTTTTTTTATTAGTACTTTCATCCTGCCTTGTATGGAACTTAATTGATTATGATCCGATACGTTTCAAGGCTGGTTCCTCTCTAGTTTCCCCTTTACCAATCATAATAGAATTTTCATTCAAGTATCGTTTAGTTATTCTGAAAATCTTCATTTAGCGCATCCATGGACCATTCCTTACTGGTATAATAACTGATTGGTGACATATTTTGCATTCTTCTACGCTCACACTCTCTTTAACACACACACACACACATGCACGCACAAACACTCGCACACACATCATCATCAGAACCCAATCAAGCGTTAGCCATGAAAAGATGAAAATTGAGAGTTGAAGTTTAATCTTTCTATCCTAAACCTATTTACACATAATCTCAGCGCTGGGAGAACTAAAGTAACTGATTAAAACTGCATATATATAATCTTCAACGACCTGTGATACAATACTGCACGTCAGACCTACTTTTATCAAAGATATTAATATAGTGTACAATTTAAAACAAAGACTTTTCCAATAAATATTAATAACGACCGTCTTAAAACGTTACTCCCAAATCCATTAGGACACGGTGCTGCATAGCCGTCAAAAAATAAATTCACGGTTGTCAACATCATTAGTTTACAAGGCATAAAAAGAAAATTTTCATAAGTTTTTAGGTGAGAGAGAGAGAGAGAGAGAGAGAGAGAGAGAGAGAGAGAGAGAGAGAGAGAGAGAGAGAGAGAGAGAGAGAGAATCGTAAAAAAGATATTCAATAGGCTACAAACAAAACGTCACCAGATGCCTTTACAATTTTAATTATTAACTAACCATTGCCAGTGCCTCAGTAGATTTGTTTCTCACCTAATAATAATAATAATAATAATAATAATAATAATAATAATAATAATAATAATAATTATTATTATTATTATTATAATTATCATTATTATTATTATCATTATTATTATTGACCACTTTTCATGACACCAATGGAAAAAGGGTCATAAATAACGCAGTAGAATAAATGTACTTTATCAAGGTTTGGGTATCTAAGCTAACAAATTACGAAAACTAGCATTTGAAAAAAATATCTCACTCATACTACATTAATCAACAAAGGTATTACTGAGGCTGGTTAATTAAGAAGCAGCAATTCCAATCAACGGAACATAATTTTTGTATCCTTTTAGTTAAATCAAAATACGTTCGTATGAAGGTTAGCCATAAAAACTTGGC
>NC_090768.1:20894106-20906606 GCF_036898095.1 Palaemon carinicauda
GATGCATAAGACTCACATATTTTTGAAGATAGCATTGGCTCATTCTATTTCCTATAAAGGAAGTGTTTTGATGCAGAAGAGATTTGAAATTCACCCAGACAAGTTTTCACTGAAGCTAAATGATGGTGGAAGTTTTCTTAGAAAGAGATTTGAAGTCTCTCTTTTCATCATAACAATAATATCAAAATTCTTACGTTAAAGTACGGAATTTTTGTTTCTACAAAGTAGTAATGCGTCATTATCGTCATAACCACTTTCTTACAAATTCGAAAAAGTTTATAGAAAATACAAACCAACACATCACCGCAATCTACTATACAAGCATTGTCGGGATGATCACTTAAACGCTAAAATATATCCATTAATTACAAATTGGAGAGAGAGAGAGAGAGAGAGAGAGAGAGAGAGAGAGAGAGAGAGAGAGAGAGAGAGAGATCTAAATAGTGTTTATTCTCTGCTAATTTTCTACTAATGTACTGAGTGCTTCCTCTACATTACTTTAAACATATCCAACATTCACAAACTGTCATACCATGAAAGCACTTCTGTTAAGCGGTGAGGGATCCAAATTACCTAACTATTTACATCTACTCCTCGATAGGGTGTAGCCTGTCTAGTAATTATATATATATATATATATATATATATATATATATATATATATATATATATATATATATATATACATATATATATATATATATATATATATATATATACATATATATATATATATATATATATATATATATATGAATATATATATATATATAATACTAGACAGGCTACACTCTACTTGGAAAATTACGCTATAAGCCCAAGATCTCCAACAGGGAAAAATAGCCCACCGAGGAAAGAAAACAAGACAATAAACACACTATGAGAGAAGAGCAATAACATGAACAAAATAAATCTTTCAATTTACAAACTATAAAACCCTAACAAACAGAGTAAGTGAAATAAGTAAAGGTAGTGTGCCCGAGTGAAACCTCAAGCAAGAGAACTACCGCCCAAGACAGTGGAAGACCATGTTCTCTTCTGCCAAGGCCACTCTCCAGGACTCAGCGTAGTCTGTCTAAATCTGCCGACGTCCGCCTTGTAGCTAACAACGTTTCTGCAATACCCAGCCACGGTTATGAAACCCTCACATTTTCGTTTAGAAAAGCCCTATTTGGCGAAGGGAAACGATAATGTGAGGGTTTCATAACCATGGGTGGGTATCGCAGATCCACTGGCAGCTACCAGGCGGGCATCAGCAGATTTAGACAAACTACATCGTGTCCTGTAGAGTGATGATGCAGTGCCCTAAGAATGATACTATGTTGGCACCAAAAGTACACTTGTCATAGCGGACTACAAGGCCATTCTATTGTAGGCAGATGAACAAGATGCCTATATGATGGAAGTGTTCATCTTTGGATGAAGAAAATGTGTCGGCCATGTAACATACACAGAAGGGAAGGTCCCCTAAGATGCCGTCCATGAGACGTTGAAAAGTAGCCCCAGCATTACGACGGCAAAAATAGGAGTAATTGAAGGTGTTTGTACTGAAGGGGGTGTTGATGGCGGTCTTGGGACGTCCTCTGGGTTCATGAGCACCTGATAATACCCCTTCAGGAGATTGAGCATAGAGAAACCCTTCACATTATGAAGTAGGAGGTCACGTCAGCGATGTTTGGGAGAGGGTAGTGATATGGTTCTGTCTGCATGAGAGAGCCAACTTTCTTCAGAATGATGTGTAAGGGCAACGACCATGGGCTTGAGGACTTTTGGCAAATGCCCTTTTTCTTCCACTTCGGCAAACGTTTGTTTAGCGGCTGCTAAACAATCTGGTGCCAGACGTCTGAATCTGGCAAATAGTGTGGGGCCTATCATCTTGATATGGTGATAAACACATTGTTTGGTGGGAACCGTGGGTGTGTGACAAATTTCTGGTCAGAAAACATCCAGGTACGACATGAAGGTAGGCATAGGCTTCCATGGGTGTGCTGATGTGGAGAGTGAGGTCGGAGGGGCCAGAGTGTACAAATCCGCGTTGACTAACCGTTGGTGAGCAACATAGACCAGGTGATAGAAATGTGAGAGGAAATCCGCACCAAGGATTGACAATGGGACGTCAGCAACGAGAAAGTTCCAAATGTATTTGGCGCTTCCAAACGATAATGCGAGAGTTTCATGACGTGGGTGTGTATTACATATCTACAGATCTGTTGGCAACTACCAGGTAGAGGTCGGCCGACTTAGACAGACTACATCACGAACTGGAAAGTGGCCTTGGCAGGACAGAACAGCAAGTACCCGTGTCTACCAAAAAACGTACGCCCGTACCTGCATCCTGTAAAAAAACGCCCGTACTTGTATCCTGTAAAAAAAAAAGATAAGATTAGTGACAAGGGAGGCCACCACCTAAAGCGATGGCCTAATTACACATTTTTTGGACACTGATGACCATTCGCACATTTTTCAACAGCAGCCCCGAATTTGGAGTGGTAGTAGCATAACAGTGGCTGATGGTTTTCAGTAAATGGCTGAGGCATAAGCAAGGGGTGGTATATATGGGCAGTGGGCGGCTTTGTCGTGATTCCGGCATGTCACGGGGTGGAGGTCTGTGTTCGCATTCATATCAGCTTTGGGCAATGTTGAATAGTTGTACACCTTGTCAGGAGTGGAGGCGTTGACAGAGTCCTGGAAGGTGGTGAAGTGGCTGTCCATAAGGGCGTCAACTTTGGTCATCAAGTCCTTCATGGACAAAATATCGACATCAGGAATGGAAATATGTACAGGTTCGGGTAGTTGCCTGCCCTTTGCACTTCACTGGGAGCGGTGTCTGCAGCAGGTTGTAGGCGAGCGATATTGGTCATTTCCCTGATAGCAAGCGAAGCCTTCTGGTCCCCAATGGTTGCTGAGAGAGCTGAAAAAGTCTTGTTTTGTGGGCGGCCAGTGATGTCGAGTACTGCTCCTATGTTATTGGTGTGTCCCCTTGTTTGCACAGCCAATCAGAGATTTCCGGGAAAGTGACCTTGGGGATCGCCGCGAGAATGTAATCTGCTTTTGTGTTGGACTAAGTCATGCCCTTGATTTTCATGATGTGAGATATTAATTAGCTTTATTCCTCTGTACTAAGCACATTTATGATTGTCACCTTTCTCTTTATACCCAGGCACAATAAAGTTTTACTCCATTCTTATGGTTTATTTTCCTGATTATATATTTTCTTTTCTATGTCCCCCTAACATGCATGTCTATTCCTTCATCTCCCAGACTCTTCCACACTTCCGCTCGAATTCCATCTGGTCCTATTGATTTATCATTTTTCATCTTCTTCATTCCTTCTTTACATTACCACTGTTAATATTATGTGTCATGCTGTGGTTCTAAAAACCATCTTCAAAGAATCTTACATGATTTTTTTTCATTTAACGGGTGTTCATAATATTCTCTCCAAGTCTTCTTTATCTTATTCTCGTTGCATAAAACCCTTCAAATTCCTTTCTTAACCAGTTTTATATGGGAGTAGTCTCTGGTGTTCTCATCTGTCGATTTTGCAATTCTGTGAATATTCTCCCACCCAACACCCTCAGGTGTTTTCCGCTCTTCCTACGCCTATTCTAATACTTTTTCTTTTCCTGTGCAACTATTTTCTTCACTTGTTCCTTGGGCCTTTTGTACCTCTCCTTATCCTATTGCTGTCCATACTTATCCCAGATTTTTTCTAATATATTTTGGCTCTCACACCATCTTTCACTTCAACCTTCCACCAACAGTTTTCCTTATCAACAGGTTTCTTTCCAGATGTCTTTCCAAACACCTCCCCAGCCCCTCTCTTTTATCACCTTACTGCTGTGATTCCACTATTCTTGCATTCCCTGTAGCTATTTAACTTCCCTCAGTACTCTTTCCTTAAAACTCCCGCCTCACTTCCTCCTCTTGTGTAAACTTCCACCTTAATAGTTGGTGGAGAACATGCAGGCCTACTTTTCCTGTGTTCTTTATTCCAAAAGTGCATAACCACCTTGGGCTGTGGTGCCACACAGTCCACTTAAAATTCTACAATTTCTCACCCCTCTCAGATATGATATTTTACACATAAAAAAGTCAATTTGACTCTCTTGCTCCACTCTCTGAAGCAATGTAATATTTTTTACTTTTCAAACCAAGCATTGACAATAGCCAAATTAAATGACACTGCAACATCCACAACTCTCTCCCTCATCATTTCTCTCTCCAACTCCCCAATCCCTATGCACGCTATCAATACACTTTCTGGTCCTTCCTATAGTCTATCCATATCACCACTAATAATTAATATCGCTGCTGCTGATATCTTAACTCAGCAGTCGGTCCAGTTTCTCCCAAAATGCAATTTTCCCAACTTCATCATATCCTGCTTTTGGGACATGAGCACTCATGATGTTGACTATTTTTCTATCTAGCACTGCCTCACATACATTGGTATATCATTTGTCCTCTTCAAGCACATTATGCTGTCGTTTACTTTTTTTTTTATATAATTACTCATACTCCGTTTCTACCTTCCTTATTTGCTCTGCTATAGAGAAATTTATATAAACATTCTATCTCTCTCGATGTAATACCCTTCTATCTAGTCTCCTGCACACAAAATGTGTATCCTTCTCTCCATCAGGACTACTATCTCTCTTCCCTTTCCAGTCATCATTCCCATGTTCGATGTTCCAAAACTCAAAGCTTCCACCATTTTCCTTCTCCTCACTCTTCTTCCCATTGATTGGAATCTTTTCTCTAACCGGGGGTGCCACAGACCAGCATCCCTTGGCCATTCATCACAGTGGGGGGAGGCGAAGCCCTGTGTGTCACGTATGGGGGACCCCCTAGCACTATTTGATTCCATGAAAATCTAGTGTTGTTTGGTTTTGGCAGCATTTTATGGTCGGATTCACGACCTAAGAAAGTTTACAGGTGTGGACTGGCAGCGGAAGATCATAAACAGACGCAAGTGGAAGGACATGTTTGAGCCTTTTGTACTGCAGTGGACTAGTAATGGCTGATGAAGATATAATATATAATACATATATATATATATATATATATATATATATATATATATATATATATATATATATACAGTATATATACATTATATAAATATATAGAAATATACAAATTATATACTGTATATGTATATTTATATATATATATATATTTATATATATATATATATATATATATATATATATATATATATATATATATATAATATTTCAATACAAAAAACAAAATGAAATAAACTGAAAATCCTGGCAGGTTTTCCCTGCCCGAGTGTGATGTTCAAAAGTATTCTTTTAAGGACAACTGAACAGATTTAATTTTCATTGGCAAATAATATGCATATCGGTTGTAGTCCTTACATTACTTCCCTGGAAGTAAATGACCAAGGTAGTAGTTTGGCCAAGACACCAGCTATCCGTTGAGATACTATCGCTAGAGAGTTATGTTGTTCTTTGACTGGCCAGACAGTACTACATTGGATCTTTCTCTCTGGTTACAGCTCAATTTTCTTTGGCCTACACATACACCGAATAGTTTTGCCTATTCTTTACATATTCTCCTCTGTCCTCATACACCTGACAACACTGAGATTACTAAACAATGTTTCTTCCCTCAAGGGGTTAACTACTGTACTATATTGTTCAGTGGCTACTTTCCTCTTGGAAAGGATATAAGAGACTCTTTAGCTATGGTAAGAAGCTCTTCTAAGTGGACACTCCAAAATCAAACCCCTGTTCTCTAGTCTTGGTTAGTGCCATAGTCTCTGTACCATGGTCTTCCACTGTAGAGTTCTCTTGCTTGAGGGTACACTCGGGCACACTATCTTTTTTCTCTTATTGTTTCTTTTTAAAGTTTTTATAGTTCATATAGGAAAGATTTATTTTAATGTTGCCACTGTTCATAAAATACTTCATCTTATTGTTAATTCTCTTGTAGTTCATTTACTTCCTTATTTCCTTTTCTCAATGGCCTATTTTCCCTGTTGGAGCCCTTGTGCTTATAGCATCATGCTTTTCCAACTAGGGTTGTAGCTTAGCAAGTAATAATAAGAATAATGATAACAATAACAATAATAAAAATAACAATAATACTAATAACAATAATAATAATAATAATAATAATAATAATAATTATAACTATAATAATAATAATAATGATAATAATCGTAATAATATGTTATTATCAAAACACTCTTAAGAAGAAAAATCACAGCTGATATTTTGTGTAGCCTATATCTTATAAATCTTTAGGCTTTTCATTCATCTTTTCGGGGTTTATCTATTGGATCGATACAAAATACATGATATTGAATACAGTAAATGCATCCTTTGGCATTGTCAGGAAAATTCTGTATGCTACTTTATTTATCTATGGTTGTTTTTAAACATTATAATAGTACGCAAATTGGGTTTATAGTTGAAGATATTACTACTTTCTAACACACGTACGTTTTTTTATTTTAAGCGTTTTGATCTTGTTCTTACCATGGTCTTTTTTCACTTATTAATGCCTTATCTAATACCATTTTTGGATATGTTCAACTCTAGCCTATACTCCTTACTACATCATTTCATAAACCATTTATTGAATGCTAGTCCGTAATGCCCTTCATAAACATTATTGTGCTATGCTCCAAAAGAAACTGCATATATCAGGAAATACTGATAAGCTTACTGCATAGATTAAATTTAAACGCCATATTAAACCTATGTACAGAAAACAGAACATGAAAGGCGGTTATCATTATCAATATTAATAGGAACTTTTATTAATAGCAAGAATTCATTTAATCTATCAAAGTAAATATTACATTTTCGATTCCCATCCAAACACAGTAGGCCATTCATATAGCTAACCCTTTTACATTTTCCGGTATAATGCTAATTAAAATCCCATCTCAAAAATTTCATATTAGTTATTTGTACCGGTAAAAATGGATTTACCGTGGTCATACCAAGCTTTTTAACTGCAATAAATCTCATTGAATTAAAATTTCTTTTCTTTTAAGCATAATTTCAATTAGTGTATTCATAATGCAAGGTAAGTTAAATATTATATCATCATCAATAGCCCCTTTTGTAAATAATATCACTAAAACAAAACATACAAGCCCAGAATAAATGGTACTAATTATTGTATCAATATCATCATCAATAAATTTACATAAATTATATGATGCAGAATAAAAAAAGAAGTAATTGTTTAGGGGGAAAATCTGTTTTATGCAATTTTTATGAGTACATATACATACTAATATTAGCGAAGTCACATGGAACCTAAACTTTCGAAGCTTTATATCACCTTGAATTATTTCTTTCACATTTTTTCATGATTATCATTTCATGTCAACAGAATGTTTAAATACATCCTTAAATTCACTTTCATATCTGAAAAGGTTATCCCTTTTTGGTAAATAATCAATTTTAAAATTACCAGTACACCAGCATTCAGCTGTATCTTTATGATTGTTTGATTCATTAATAATTTCCAATTTTTTTTTTTTTTTTTTTTTTTTTGACAATTGAAAATGGCCGGGCCTTTCATATTTCTTTAAATACTTCCTTTAATTATTTTACCTCTTCGGCATATATTTTCACAATATACACCAACCTCGCAATTAGCATATAGATAAATAACACTGTAGGAATGTTGCAATAAACCCGTTTTTACAAGATCTTTGAAAAATAAAATTCTAATGGAAATATTGGAAAGACTCTTGGTGGTTTTCAATTAAATATATTCGGAAAACACAGACATGGTAAAAATAGAAACCCAAAAATTACATTTGAAGAACTCAGAGATGGGGAATAATATCGAAACCTCAATATCATCGGAATTGAAACGAATATGATAAGAGTGGTATTTAGAGAAATTGAGAAAAAACTATCTAAAAATAAAAAAAGAAAATATTGTGATAAAATGAGAATGCCTGAAACAGAGCTAATTAAACTTTGCTTTCGGTAAAGTGTGGAAATAACAGAAAAAAGACCACATCTCTGAAAATGTAGTAATGATATTTCAAACGAGGGTTTAAATATTATTAAGGAGATTATGTACAGAAATTTGAAAAATTAGTAGTTCCAAATTATCCAAAAGTATTTATGAAACCTATTAATGAACTAAAAAGTTTAAAACATTCCAGTAACGAAACCGTATATATAAGTCTGGTGTATCTATAATTTTAATTAAATGAGGATAAGTAAAATAAATAGGTCACCTCTAAATTCCAGATTATATAGTTTTCAAGGTTTCCATGTGGACTTACCCTAACGAAGCCAAATAATATTTCTTGATTTCAATAGAAAGAAATTATCCCAACCCAAGGATATGCCCAGGAAACAAAACCCGTAAACACAACCTTCCTTTTGAGACCTGAAAGTTTTTTTTTTTTCTTTTTCAATGACCACTTTCATGTAAAATTCTCGTCCTGTGTATCAATACTTTGGAGGACTTTAACCTCTTCCTTAATGAAAGATCACCAGTGTAGTGTGGTTGCATTCACATATAGATAAAGTTAAGGGGAGAAGGACTAATTTTCCCTTTCATTTGTTCATATCCCTGTCTGACAGTGTTCATGCCCCATTTGCCATGACAGCCCAGTTCTTATACGGTTCAATGGATTTAGTCAAACATGGGAAAAAATGTGGTTCATCCTTCAGAGATATGCATGAAGGGAGAACATACGTCAGTCAGCGAATTTTTGTTTGTACATATCTCTAGATTGGTCAAAGGTATTGGCTTCGTGGGAAATATAGAATTCCTATTTGGCAAATAATTTTTGTCTTTTGTCAGTTTGTTTGAAAGCTTGTCATGCGGTCAGTTCCACTAACCATCCCAATGTAATCATTTACATATGGTTAAAAGAATCAAAGCCAAACTTGAAAACAAGGTAGACCCTCATGCACCTATAAATGCAAGGAGATCGTCCTTCCGAGTTATATTTGCATCAAAACTTTTCGTACAGGGGAAAATGGATTTCAGTCCATCTACAAGCAACTTCAAACTTGGCAATAATCTTTAAGCTATAAGAACGACTTCATAATATACTCCTCTTATGATGCATTCTCCACAACCAGTCTGCGTCTATATGTCAGCATGTTTGTCACCCTTACCTTGGGATATGGTAAAAGGATTAGCAGTCAAACTTAGCGCAAACGTGGACTATAATGCGCGGATATGCATGACAGTATATAGCAAGTCAATCTCTCACGCTCATAATCATCATAACTTCTATACCATGGTCTACCTTTGTACAACTTGCTGTAAAGGTAGACCATAATGATTTTGCCAATATATCAGTCAAACTGGATATATAGACACACCATAGTATAAAGAGGTAAGATAAACTTGGTGCATAAGCAGGCCATAATGAATAAATGTACATAAAAGATCATTCGCCTATCAATCACAACGTCAACACAGTTAAAGTGTTTTTATTCAAACTTCATAAAGATAACCCATCTTGCATAGACGTCCAAGAAGGGGAAGAGACTATCCACACACAAAAACCTAACTTTGGGATTGTCAGTGTATCTGTTGTAATTGATGTAATACTACAGCCCCTCGAACACTGGTGGATTACAGTCAAAATTGGTACTTACAAAAGAAATAAAAATTCATACTTATGTGTAGATTGGATATATAAAATGTAGTTAGCATGACAAATATACAATAAAGCGTAACATCCAACTACCACAAAATGAAAAATAAAACTAGCTCTATACGCCAGGAAAAGGAAAAGAGAAAAAATAGGAAGCGACTAGAGAAGGTACATTCTAAACCACCTCTGGGAGTAGGTTGCCTCCCGTGAGCAATCTACTGAATATCCAAAAAAAAAAAAAAACCATCTCTTTCCAGTCTGTATCATCAGAGTGAGGGCTCTCCGTCATTCCTTTTTGTTATTCTTTTTTTACTTTGTGATTTCTATCAGCCATTCAATGACAAGACGTCAACAACAACATGATACCCAAAGACAGGATTTTACCCGATTCCAGGTAAAAGCGGATTAAAAATGGATGGGATTCTGGTCACAAATCCAAGCAAGAGGCAAAGTTTAGTATAATCTTACCTATCAATACCTTTGAACAAATACTCTGACCTAGAGACCCCGTCTTTCTCCAGAAAATGTTAACCAGTCGGGAGTGTGTTACCAAAATAAAAGATATATAAAGCATATACTTCTGTCGAAATAAAATTGAATAACTTAAAAACAAAATACTTAAAAACAAAATAATTAAAAACAGTTGGCGATTAATCTCTTAACTTAACAAGATCCCATTCTCGTCAGTTTGGCTTCAAAGAAAGGACGAGAGGTTGATGCATGCTGAAAATTTCAATTTCAAACAACCTACTTTATACTCTTACACAAACACTTGGAGAGGTCGATCCTTTCCAAAACTTCTTTCTCGTCAAATATTCTTCCCTGGTAACACTTTTGACTTACATGGCTAATACAACCCAAAATATAATTCATTCTAAAATCCACGTGAATGTTTCTTATCTTTTCAATTCTTCTTAGACCAAAGTTACTATACAAACAATTCATATGCAATATCAACATATATCTTTCCTTTGTATTCAGCATTCAACTTTTCTCTACCACAAAGGAGGGTTGATTCATATCGCTTATGCCCAATCGTCTGTAAATACCATGCTATGCTACCTAGCTTTTTCAATCTGTAACTCATCTCTTATACAACCATTATGAAGTATTGTTTTTCAATTATTCATAAATCAAACGGTATCTATACTAGCCCCTTCCTCCACTCTAACCCCCCATAGAATTGTATACTACTTTCCCACCACACCGTTATCCCTACATTAAGGGGTCGCTTACCGAATGCACCCTCTCCAATGCCTTCAATCAAATGCATCCTCTTCCACCAAACCTCTTCTCTCCATATCATTCTTCACCTTATCTCCCCATCTAATTCCCTGCCTCCCTCTCGATCTTTACCCTTAAAAGGTTCCTTCTAAGCCCTCCTCACTCCCTCTCCACCATCCATCCTCATCACTTGCAGACACCAATATTCGCTAAATTTCAAGTGTTTGATTTCCCAAGATGGCATTACTCCTGATAATAACAACTTTCTCTTCCTGAATGTACTTCCAAATTCTTTCACAAATCTAAAATTTCTCTTCATTGTTCACAATCATGAGTATCAAGCAATCTACACACGATTCACTAACCTTTAGTGATAGATAATGTGCCAAGTTAAATAAGCTACAAAGTTGAAAACCTAACAAAAAATAAATCTGTGAAATTTATACTATGGAAAGTAAATTAATGCTATTAAAAGTAAAGTATAATTTTTTAAAAATCAAAGAGGATATATCTTTCCTTCTTTATGAAGACATTCTGGATATTTCACTTCAACAAATTTCTGGAAGTTTCCAGTCATCAATTAACATTTAAATTTTTATTACAACTAATAATCTGATGGAGAAAATTTCAAAGATTTGGAACAGATATTTAGAGATACAAAAAGAATCCCCAAGCATTGTTTTTTAATAACTTTCACATTTATCAATTCTCGAGTTAGAATATATCGAAACAAAAAACCAAACTGCAGGAAATCTACAAAATGAATATAAATGGTATAGTTCGATAAATGAGGAAAAAAGTCTACTGAATAGTAAAATGTTAAAAACAAAGAACTTTTCACATCGTCAAGATTTTTACGCAAGCTGAAGATCCTCTCCATGCACCAGATATATGTTCCTTTACTCCTGAGGGAATTCCAAAAGGGAAACATTTATTCGGCGACCCATTCGACAAAGGACAAGAAGAAAACCTCTTCTCTGAAATAGTTCTTTCTTCGTCGTCTTCGCCATTTTTTTCCCAAATTCTCCAGTCTTTTTCTGGAATTCTAAAAAAATCAGAAAAAAGAACCCAATAGCCGTAGTATATCAGCTGCAATCAGGCTGAACTAAGGACGCAATTACTTTGAAAGTGTAATCTTATTCAAATTGAATAAATGGGATATAACAGTTCATAATGTCAAGCTCTGCCGTACCTTTACACCTCTCCGGCCTCAAATAACAATTCCCGACAGTACGTATTCTGGTTTCCTGGCACTACACAAACTCAAAAAGGAGAAAGGGAGAGATACCTTGTGCACCATTTTGAAAAACAAGGAGAAGAGCTGAGAATGAAAGGTGTGCATCGAGGAAGTGTTCCTTTAGATAAAGAATACGAATGGAAGTAAACAAGTATGAACGTCTAACAACGAGGGGAAGATAGCGGAAATCCTATATATGGCACCACTTCCAAACATTCCATTCGCTTGTAAACATGTGTTATTTATACATATTCACTACCATGCACAAACACAAACAAACAAAATATATCTGTATAGACTTACATAATATATATGTAATGTATAATCATATATATACACACACATTATATATATATATATATATATATATATATATATATATATATATATATATATATATATATATATATA
>NC_090768.1:20916606-20924106 GCF_036898095.1 Palaemon carinicauda
ATCTTCGGGTCGGCCAAGGATTCGAAACCAGACCAAATCCAAATTTAGGCTGCAATTTCTTACCACTGGGCCATAAAGAGTAGTGAGT
Source organism: Palaemon carinicauda (assembly GCF_036898095.1). Taxonomy (NCBI): domain Eukaryota; kingdom Metazoa; phylum Arthropoda; class Malacostraca; order Decapoda; family Palaemonidae; genus Palaemon; species Palaemon carinicauda. Next base: position 20,916,695 of record NC_090768.1, read on the forward strand.
CACTGGAACCTCAGTACCAACTTGGTCCAGGTTCGAATCTTTGACTGACCCGAAGATATTATCATAAAAGTTAATTCCCCCTATGGTCTCTGATCCCGAAGCAGAGCGAATTCGATATCAAGAGGTATTTATGGCTTATATGAATATATGAAAAACCCAATTAAATGTGAAAAGTTAATTCCCCCTTGAGTCTCTGATCTAAAGGTAGAGCGAATTCAATACTAAGTTGGATATGGCTTATATGAATAATATATGAATAATATATATATAAATATATATATATATATATATATATATATATATATATATACATATATATATATATATATATATATATATATATATATATATATATATATATATAGTGAATATATACTGTATAATATATATATATATATATATATATATATATATATATATATATATATATATAGTGAATATATACTGTATAATATATATATATATATATATATATATATATATATATATATATATATCTGCAAAAATAAAAAATCTATTAGTGATGCTGATCAAGCAACCGTAATGAAAGAGTGAGCCAGTATGTATTATTTTTATTGCAAGAAAGAACTCCAGAAGGCCAAGTGGCTTTCATCAGTAATAAAAACACTCCGGAAAGTTTTGTCCTGTGTATCTGCCTCTTGCCGACAAGCTTGAAAACCATTTCAGATTGCCCTGTTTACATAAAAATACTTTTATTCAAAGTTCAATTCTTAATCAGAATAATATAACCAGGCGTATTATTCTAATTATTATGGTTTTTACATATGTACCGAATTACGAAATAATAAATTCAACTCATTGCTTTTTTCTGGATGAATAGAGTAACGTACAGGGAAATAGAAAAAAAAAATCAATTTGATACATGAAGAAAAGACAACGTGTTGGCACTTTCAATTCGTCTAATTTTGTTCGCAATTGGTGAACAAAAATTTTAAGCCATATTGACAACAAAACTAATGTGAAAAAAAAATCATTCGTAAACTGAGAAAATATGCTTTGCATATACAAAACACCGTTTAAGTTAAACATGAGACTATTTACTATTCGAAGAAACACTTTTTTTTTTTGTTTTGCTTATATACAATCAATTATGAGATTCCTACCGGACTAGTGAAGTCGTTAGTGCTATCAGTCTTATCTTTCCTTCATACAAGGCCTTATACTGGATTTGAATAAGATACAGGTATAGAAGTGGGCTTGGAAAGGCAGTAAGGGTTTGAATGTACTTTGCGAAATCCACTACTAACAATATATGGTTTCATAAGAACAATGTCCAAATGTAAATTTGCATTCTTGGAAACTCGGAGATGGCGATTTGGATGATAAATACAAAACAAAAAATGTAGCCGTTTCTAGTCCACTGCACGGCAAAGGCCTGAGACACATGTCTGGGGTTTGGCTAATTTTCATCAACTCGCTGGCCACTGGGGACTGGTGAAGATGGGAGATTTTCGTCTGAGCACTCACAGCAAACCAAATTAATATGGGTGGCTCTGAAAATTACAGCTTGGCCAATCATTTGCGATGCGTAAATGATGAACAATAGACATTAGACTACTCGGCTGTAAAGAAATATCTATTTACAGCCGAAGGGGTAATGTTTAATATTTACCAATATTTCCAGCTTAGCATTTATTATTAAAAGACTTTCCCAATTGGTATGTGATCCCACGGCAGAGCGAATTCAATAATAAAGGGTATTTGTAGCTTATTTGAATATGTATGTATGTATGTATGTATATATAGATATATAGATATATATATATATATATATATATATATATATATACATAAATATATATATATATATATATATATATATATACACATATACAGTATATATATATATATATATATATATATATATATATATATATATATATATATATATTAATTTACATATATGTATGTTTTTCTTATTAATATTGAATATTATGTCTTAGTAGCGTCTCAATATTGAAGACATCATTCCGGGCAAACCGAGCTCCAATAATAGGTTTCAGACTTATACAAAAATTACATTTACGTTTTACCATTTAATATTTGGAGTTGGCATTTATTTCAATTCCATTTTTACTTGATTTTTCGTTAGGACTACACTGTATGAGCGATAGCATTACACTTCAATATAAAGGCTATACCAGAGAAAATTTCAAAATACAAAAATATTTGGAAACTGCAAAATCACATATTGATTGGAAAAATATAAAAGAAGTTTTCGTTTTATCATAATACCTAACTGTAGCATACTTTATCCGGAGAGATGTTGCCTTCAATTTCAGATATCACTAATATACTAATTCTGAACGTAAAGTCACTTTCCCAAACGATATAATACAATATACATACAGGCATACATACATGCATACACCCACACACAACACACACACACACACACACACATATATATATATATATATATATATATATATATATATATATATATATATATATATATATATAATATATATATATATATATATATATATATATATATATATACACATATATATGTAATTTTGTAAACTCTACATACATATAAACGTTCTCTTCGGCAATTTTCATTAAATGCTATAAAACACTTGCAGCATCAACTATTCTATGACCTCACTTTTCTAGCATTCTGTAATATTTCTTGTTTTCAGGGCAAGAGTGTGGAAGGATATATGGATTTTGTTACGGTTATTGGCTGGAACAGCTGTCGGCAAAAGTTAGCTAAATGGAGTAACATGGTAAGAAATTAAGTCTTTTCCTTCAAAGCTCTTGCTATCCCTGGAAACAGAAAAGGATACAGCAAATTGGAAAAGTGTTGTCTTAGAATAGTTGACACCGCATGTGATTTAGCACTAATTGAATATATATATATATATATATATATATATATATATATATATATATATATATATATATATATACATACATGCAGTATATATATGTGTGTCGAAAGTCAATACTTACTCTAAATTTTCATTTTTTAAACAAAAATGTATATATAACTGTAAGGTTCCTTCGTAGACTATACCGAAAAAATGAACAAATTTAAATGCACCGGTCTCTATTTGAAAGACTGGAAACACACACACACATATATATATATATATATATATATATATATATATATATATATATATATATATATATATATTTATATATATATATATATATATATTTATATATATATATATATATATATATATATATATATATATGTGTGTATATATATATATATATATATATATATATATATATAAACTTAAATATTCTACTTCTAAATCTGCCTCTTTCAAAATACCAACTTATGAATAAAGAGTATATAGAATGTAAATTAGAATGAAATATAACTAATTAAATTGAAAGAAACGTACTTAAATAACGGTTTTCTTGGAACTGATAAAGAAAAATAATTACAAACAAAAACTAAAACAAGCTAATTGCTTCCTATCAATCCGTTTTATATGAAGAATATAATCTGTTTTCAGAGTAAGCCAGATTACTTCTCCTTAGTGCATGAAATAAATAGCAAACATCCTGTTTGAATAGTTGAAAGTAAGATAATCAATGCAATTGTTATTGGAATAATAATGGCATAAATAACACAACATTAATTTAATGTCAATAAAAAGTAAACGCCTTAGCATAGCTAGAATTATGTGACGGTAACAGTAAAGCCGATTACTTTTTTTCGGTAACCTATAAATTTATAGTAAAGAAGAAAATTTATAACTTTATAAATCTTATGGCGTATCTTCGCACGTATGTTACAGAAAAAGACTGAACTTATTCCAAAAGGGATAACCAAAATGTAGGAAGGAAAGAGAGAGAGAGAGAGAGAGAGAGAGAGAGAGAGAGAGAGAGAGAGAGAGAGAGAGAGAGAGAGACCCTACAGGGAAAAGAAATATATATATAACTTATTGTCTGGGAGCGAGAGAAAATTTGTGGGAAAAATGTTTGAGAAAAATCTCTCGGTGTTTTACAGAATCACCCACCAGACAGTGTCGGGGAAAAAACAGGGTTCGCACTGTTAAAATCTTGACTACAGGTGCTCATAGATATGACTTTAGCTTGGAATTATTTCTGAAATAACTTTTATTTTTCTATTTTTACCTTATCAAAGAGAAGGTACAAATAAGGTAGGATTATTTCAATTCATAAATCAAAAATGATATAGAGAGAATAAAATCGAATAATGCCCCCAATGCACGCATATCCTAACAGGGTACCAAATTTATTCATCATTAAAAGAAATTATTATAAGTATTCTTTCTACACGCGAAGGTTACGGAGCTGGGAAACCAGGGTATCTGGTTCAACTACAGATCACCTAAAACCAATCCCTCCCAAGCCTTAAGGAGAAACCCGGTGCTTAGGGAACAGCATTCAATCGTACACTATCGCCTATATTCCTATAAGTACACGCAGCTGTAAATTGACACCAACATTAGATGATGTCAATAAAAAACGGCATGAGGCTAGCAACCTTATTCCTAATGATTTAATGATTTACGGAAATAATAGAATGCTGAAATCATCTGGCACCACCCCTTTCAAGTAGAAAATGGATAGGGTAGATATATATTATATATATATATATATATATATATATATATATACATATATATATAAACATATATATACATATATACATACATATATATATATATATATATATATACGTATATATATACATATATACATATATATACATACATACATACATACATACATACATATATATATATATATATATATATATATATATATATATATATAATCGTTAATCAGTTCCATGAGACACACCAGAAGTCGATTTATGAGGGTGAGAAATGGTCCCAATAAAGTGACATATTTTTTCACCTCAATGATGAAGTGACAAAGCACTTACGAAAAAAATGTAGTGAAGTAATTTTTATCGGGATATTTTTTTTACGCCGGTGTACCGGTTTCAAATTACCCCATCCAAATCTTACCCCCCGGTAATTTGAAACCGGATTCAAACTACCGGGGGGTAACTTGATACCGGTTTCAAGCTACCCCCGGGGGTAATTTGAAACCGGTTTTATGCTACCCCCCCTGGTTTCAAGTTACCCCCCTCGTTTTTGCGCAGGATCTCATCATTTATGAATATTAATAAATTGCTTTTGATCAGGGTCAACACAATCATTAGGTAATATGTATATACATGTACTGTTTCACCAATTGGTATCGTTTATTAATATCCAGCCTTTATCCGTCTTATGTTTATATCTTAGCTAATAAATGTCGGATATTCCATTATCAGTCATGCGCGCATATTTGACCGAGACAGGAAGACGAGGTGAAATTTGATTTTGACTGTTATTTTTTCCATTATTTGAAATATTTCATAATTATATTGCAAGCAAATATTATATAAGGTATAATCAACATATTGATCATAAGTATATATATATATATATATATATATATATATATATATACACATATACATATACACACACATATATATATATATATATATATATATATATATACTGTATATATATATATATACACTGTATATATATATATATATATATATATACTATATATATATATATATGTATATATATATATATATATATATATATATATAATACATGTATATGTATTTGTATGTATGTTGTAAATACTATATCATTCATGATATCTGTAAATAATTGACACTTTTAATAAAGCAAGATTGTAAGCAATTATAACAGTTTTAATAAAACATGATACAGTACATGCTGTTTGCTGCTACTGTACTTACATTGGTTGTTTGTATACGAAAACACCTGGACTACGGTAAAGTCGTTACACTTTATAGCCCTCTATGGATGACATTGAACACAGCTTGTGTTAATCTGAGCTCACAACTGTTGTTACTGATTTTAGCCTAAAGGCAGGCAGCTGTGTGTTATCATGGGCTAAATCAAATCGTATTTAAACCATCTTCCAGAATAGTAAGTGATGGATTCGTGTATGGATTTTTTTTTCTCTGTTGTTGATCTCGAAATGGAAAATTATTAAAAAACGGTGTCATAAAATGTTTAAGAATTTTACCTGAAATGTATCATAAAGAAAAAAAAGACCTCGCCATATAGTCACCTGTACATTTCCATGCGGTTTATATAACACTTCTGCCCCTTTGTCATAGCTCCATTCTTTCTTATTACTCATTTCATCAAATGACAAAACAGCAATACCTAGTAATCGAGACTTCATACCATCTTTAATGTCCTCTGGTTTAAAATGAATCGAGCTAACAGTAGCTTACACAACGTTAATTCTGTCTGCACGACGACATGCATGTTGGTAATTTATATTTGAGCTTTTATTTTTTACGTGCATAGCATCCAAATACTACGAAGTTACTAGGCATATTGCCGCCCGAAGCTCATGCACCTAAAGCACATGAATAAAATCTATAGAAGATAGAAAAAAAAAAATCTCGACAATCACGCGCACACTGAAATAAAATAAAGTTTTACCTAGCCGTGATCACTAAACCTTAAATGAAAGTCTGTAACTTCAAATATTGTGAATTAGGGAATTATATGACACTTTAGATCTTAAATACGAAAATATCAATAATCACACGAACAGAAATAAAATAAAATTTTACCTCGCCTTTATCACAAAACCTTGAATTACAGTCTGTGACTTTTAACGTATCATATAATTCACTAATACACAATTTTTGGTCTTAAATACCAGATTAAACTACTTTTACTACTGCTGCGAAGCCAACAATAAATGCATGATACAGATTTACGATGTCACATGAATTATTTATCATTCTGATGAGGGGGTAACTTGAAAACAGAGGGGGTAACTTGAAACCGGTTTCAAACTACCCCCCCGGTAATCTGAAACCGGTTTCAAGTTACCGGGGGGTAATTTGAAACGGGGGGTAACTTGAATCCTTTACACCGGTACTCGATAAAAGACATGACATTCTCTTGGATCAGCATTGGGCTTTTAGAAACTGGTTCAGTTGTTTCCCTTTTGTTCAGTAAAGAATAATCATTTACTCCATTTCATTGTAAATTATGCCTCTCTGTATTTATGGTACAAGCACTATGGAGACTTCAGTAAAATATTGATCAATGTTCTCTCTAAAGGATTACAGTGGAGACAGTTTTCTGAGCCAGTTCTAAAGGTTGAACAATGGATGTCCTTTTATCACACTTTTCCTATCTCTTGCAACATTATAACATGATGCATGAATTCCCTAACTTTACTTTTTGAGGATTACCATGGCAAAAATCAAGAATTGGTAAGATTCAAAATGATAACTCAACGCGTTGCGTACACACAACACAACACAACTCTTGTAAACAACTAATTGAGTGGGTGGTAGCTTTCTAGGTGGAACAACCTGGAGGTGGTTT
>NC_090768.1:20934106-20951606 GCF_036898095.1 Palaemon carinicauda
TGTGTATTCAAAAGACATGATTAAGAACAGGAATGGCATCTATGAATTAGGTACTTTGATCTTGCTTATATAAAGGTTAAGAACTACCTTCTTGTACTAAACAAGGTGCGTGGTAAATCTGAACTAGATTTTGTCTAACAGCATTGAAAGGTCACTGCACATCTTCTTATCCGAAAAATAATTGTGTAAAATTTGAACTTGACTTGGTCCAACTGTCCTATTTAAAGGCCAATAAGTATCCTCTTGTCCTGAACAATCTTATGCGGTATTTCAGTCTTACCTTGCAAAACTGACCTATATACGTCTAAGAGACATCCTCATCCTAAACAAGCTTAATATCAATATAGGTCAGACAACACCTGAACATATAACTATGCTCCAGACATGATTTCAACCTCTCTGTTATCTTTATCTTGAAGAATTAACGTTCGAAAACAGTATTTACAATCGAGTAATCCTTATTTGAAAAAAAAAATCGAGTACAATTACTGCACTACGAGGTAAGTATCGAGAAAATTTTACCCTTCTACCATTAGTTACTTTATTCCTGTTCAAATGACGATAGGCTAATCATTAACATTATCACGTCCTAAACATCCTTCGTGATAAGAGGCCTCTATCGCGAATTTCATTAATTTTGTCCACATAACCCTGATACAGTATCGTGATCTTTGCATGAGCTTGAAGAATTTATTCATTAAAAGATTGAACAAAAATTCAATTCAACTTTTCAGAGCAACCTAGACCTTTGTATTATGCGACCCTTTAATGCACATCCCTACCAACTACTTCCTGAATTTGCATGAAAGACATTTGAAAAAGGAGATTGTTATTTACATCCTTGTTTGCTGGACACACAATTACAAAATTTATCAACCTATATCATTTCAGTAACATAAATAAAGTTAGTGGTGTTTTTTCACGCACTCTTTCAGAACGGAGAGCCTGGAAAATTGCTACAATAAATAAGATAGGTATGAGTCACAATCAGATTAATTCCAGTTCTTAATTACAGAAAATCCACTCTGACTTTCCAGTAATGAATTTCGAGTTTTAATGACATGAGAGGATAAGCTTTCTTTGATTCTTTGTAATACGTATACCCTTTGTGACAAAAAATAACCAAGTTGAAACCGCTATAAAATTTATCACAAATCTACGCAAAAAAATCACAAACGAGAACAAAAGCCAATGATTCTAATGAAAAAGATTTTACATATGAGCATTTACTATAACCCTGGGAAGCTGAACTAATTAATCCTTATTATACAATACACATAATGAATTTTAGATCGCATAAGTGATACAATTCAGAGGTGCGCGCATCATTTTAACTATAAATCGAGTAACTAAAGCGAGTTATATAATTGTAACATTTCAGGTATATATTTACATAGGTTTACAGATTTGTCGTTATGAAATGAGGACACAATTTTGGGGAGGAAACTGAAAAAGATACAGAAATATTTTTTAAAACTTGTCTCTACAGTAATAAATCAAGAGAGGACCAGAATGGAAGAATGGAAATCTTGGATTCCAGATACACACCGAAACAGGAAACAATTATTACAAATAAAATCCGTATGAATAGGTACCTTTTGGTTAGCCAAACTTGGGAAGTTACCAAAAGGATTTACGATATATTTCGCCTTTTTAATATAAGGGATTACCAATGTTTCCGTCGGGCATAAGAATAGAGAATAACAGATCATTGACCTTGTGCACATGGCATTAATGCAAAGGTGTATTAACATCTTCAAGTGTGTATACATCATTTAAAATGTATGAATATATCATATTACAAGTAAAACAAAAAGTATTTATTATGTGTGTGCACGTGTTCAGCACGAGATTCCCATCTCCTAACACATAATCAATATAGTACAAAATACGAAACAACATCCTATCGAGAACGCTAGTTCCCCAATAAAATATAACATCAATAATAGCAGAAAGCTAAAATGATAAACTGGTTTAACATTTTAAAAGAAAAAATATCTGAATGTAAACAACACTGCTGCACTGCTATGATCAAACTTAATCATTTTGTCCAAATACTAGTATGAACCATGATTAATCTTAATGATAACTAGTCTGCATTGGTATTGGTGATAACCAAGCGCAATATTGTTTATAACAGCCGTTTTACGAGTATTCAATGAATACACTGATTACATGAAAATGTAAGACGACACCAGAGTTCAAGCAAAATGAAACTAGGTAAACCTGATAGGTACAATAATGGATAAGCATACAGTCAAGGCATACATTACGCCTATCATTTTACCAAATTTTACTTAATCCATTCAACAAGTGCAAAAGGCATGGTAATGGTTACATAGTGACGGTAGGCATACATAAATGAGTGTTGACTATTTTGGTGCCATGTTTGATTCAACCTATCTCAAAGGTGAAACACTAATGTAGGCGTGATAGACACTGAAGGACAGACTACTGTATCTTATCTGTAATATTCTAACCACCAACATCTTCAAAAATTAAATATTTTGTCTCATTGTGATGTTTCTTTGAATATCCGAGAACTTGTTCGACCAAACTTTGCATTTCCTTATCTTTATTAAATCAAAAATTGGTCAAGGTGACCTTTGTAAAATGAACCACACAGAGGTCAAATTGCTATGAAAAATATGTTTTCCTTTATATTCGAGGCGGCTGTGTTAGTGGAACTGTTAACCAACCGAGTGCTATATATCAAAAAGGTCATCAATTTTCAGGCGGCGAGGCTAAGGTCTTGTGACAGGTTAGATCTCAAACTGATAATGTAATAAGAGAGTCTAGTAAAGAAATCTGAAACTATTATCCTGATAGAATTAAAATATAAAAACAACCACAACTACCTTCGACAACTTAATTTCAGGTTAGTTAGCATTTCTAATAACCATTTACATCCTTTTCCACCACTCAGACAAATCTAAGAACTCTTCAAGAAACTAGTCTAAATTACAAAGACAATTCATCACTGCTATAGGCCTAATAATGCACAGCAGACATATCGGAAGGGAAAGAAACTGCCTTTTATTTTCACTCGTCCTTCATTTCTTTGTTGCAGGATAAATAAGGTAACGTTGTAATAAATACATCTGAATATGGGTAGAAATAAATCTAAATATAGGTAGAAATAAAGGTTTACAAAACAAAGTCCTCCAATGATTGTAAGCTATAATGATCCAATATAACATGGAATAAGGGCATGCAACTGACACGTAAGAATCTCATCAACTTGAGGGGAGGAGAAGAAGAGGGGTTACGCATGAAAATCTTAGTTTAGGTAGAAGAACCAAATAATTAAAAGTAAAAGAAAATATTTTAGCGATTGGATAAAGTAAAAATTTATCTGACCAAAGCATGCGGTGATCTGTAATAAACACAACCGTTCCTTTTACTCTGTAGATATATATTTTTCTAAAACAAACCACCAGAGAGAAATGGGTTGACGATATCAACATCGAACATGTAACGCGTCGTAAGACGACACTCGACTCCTCATTTTGGTGATAAGTGCATGGCGTTGGGGATGCGAAAAGGGACACAGGAAGGAGAAAGGGAATGAGTAGGAATAAGAGAAGAGGGTAGAAAGCAACTTGGAACAGACATATCGAATATCCCTTCTAAAAGGCTGTCCTTATGCTTCTGGGTACAGCACATGCGCTGAGTGGAAAGGTAGATAGGATATAGGTAAGAGCTTCAACTGATGCTTGGGAGCCACAAAGTTTCTTGGACTTGTGTATTTCATGCTTATTCTCTACAATTCTAAAACCCGTCGACAAAAAAAAAAAAAAAAAAAAAAAAAGTATGCAATGCGTTAATAGTATGAATCCTGATGTAACGGGATATATCAAAAGCACAAATACGACACCCTTGAATTTGACCAATACAGCAAAAATAGTAATTTAGTAATGATTCCCATACGGATTATGAAATACTTACCCTTCTTTCTGATTCCTTAAATAATGGAATCGCTCATACATTTTTTTAACAAAATGATAGGATTTCCTTCTATTAACTTTTTGACAGGAGACATAACCAGTTCCTAGGATGAATTGTTTTCACTATATTATAATGCATATATAATATTATAAATTGTAAGAATTGTAAATGTATATTTCCTGATAAAAGGAAAAACTAAACATCATTATAATACGATTCTTCATAGGATAATAATGCTTCTTTCTTCTAATTCAATTTCAATCTTTCTGAAAAAAGGGTAATATATTTTATCTATACAATATATCAGTAATACTACCCCACTTAAAATTCAAGAATAACACTTATTGGTCCTCTATTTCCCGACTTCTAGCCTTTACTGTATAACAAAGGACTATCTATTCCCTACCCCTGATCTGAATATGAAGCTGTAGCCTTGTTATTCAGATTAAAGGTTTAAAGGCCAATCATGAATGGCAGAGGCAAGGGACAGTGACATTCCCCTATCAAGCAGGACAATGCCCTAAAAACTGACTAAATACATACAGTATGATCAGTGCTCAAGCCCCCTCTCCACCCAAGCTAGGACCAAGGAGGGCCAGGCAATGGCTGCTGATGACTCAACAATAGTCCTATAGGCTCCCCCAAACCCCTCATCCTTAGCTCACAAGGATGGTGAGGTTGCAGCGACCAAATAAACTAACGAGTTTGGCCAAGACTCGAACCCCAATCTAGCGATTACCAATCAGGGACGTTACCGCATCGGCCACCTCAATGTGTAAAGTATATAAAAGTCTACGTAATTCTGACTATCATTTATACGTAGATCTTCCGAGAATATACCATCCATAACATAGCACTAGGTATTCACTTTATTCTAAAAGTTTTGCTTCTTCTTTCGTGAAGCTCAATATTCAGAGTATCCAATATGTTTTATTACGCCATTGACCGAATTGTGAAATGATCTTCAAAGTCACATAGTTGTATGTATGGGTGGGAATTTATTTATCCAAATTTTGTGTTAATGCTTTTTGGTTAAGCAGGTTGACAGAAGTCTCGTTTTGTAGTTTGCTCTTGTTTATCTTAGTTTTATTCATCCTAATTCACTATTCTTTAGGATGGATTGTTCTTCTACAATTTCTTTCTTTTTATATTTCATTTCCGTACCAGACTGTTTTCCTCATTGGGGCCTAGGGTTTGTGGCATTCTGCTTCTAATAATAATGAGATACCCTTTGCATGTTTTTGTTATAATTAGATATAGACTTTTCCTGAAAGGAGACATCTGGTTTATAATCTAAAAATCTTATAGATGAAGATTGTGATCTAAAAAAATCAAACAAATATTATAGATGATGAATCTAACCTAAATAAAAGAAAAATCAAACAAATCTTATGGATAATGATTCTGATCTAAAAAAAAATAAAAAAGATCTTATATATAATGATTCTAATCCAAAATAAAAATCAAGCAAATCTTATAGATGATGATTCTGATCTAAAAAATAAGATAAAAAAAAAAACTTCAAGATGATTCTAATCTAAAAAAAAAAAATCAAACAAATCATATAGATAATGATTCTAATAAAAAAAAATCAAACAAATCTTATAGATGATGATTCTGATCTGAAAAACATCAAAGAAATCTTATAGATGATTCTATTAAAAAATAAATCAAAGAAAACTTGAAGGTAATGATTCCAATTCCCCCCCCCCCACCAAAAAAAAAAAAACTAGCAAATCTTATAGATAATGATTCTAATTGCAAAAAAATTACACAAATCTTCTAGATGATGATTCTGTTCTGAAAAAAAAAATCAAACAAATCTTATGGATAATAATATTAATCCAAAAAAATCAAGAATATTTCCTGGATGATTCTAATAAAAAAAAAAAATCAAACAAATATTATAGATGATAATTCTAATCTGAAAAAATCAAACAAATCTCATAGATGTTGATTCTTATATAAAAGAAAATCGAACAAATCTCATAGATGATGATTCTAATCTAGAAGAAAATCAAACAAATCTCGTAGATGATTATTTTAATCTAAAAAAATCAAAAAATCTTATAGATGACGATTCTAATATAAAAACAAAACAAAAAACCAATCTTTAACAAACTCTTAATTACCTTCCTATTAAAACTTCCCCAAAAATAAGTAAGAGTATAAGGTATGGTTTTACGTTTTATTAATTCTCAAAGGTTTTTTATAATGGGAGATACAATGAACTACTCAATGTAGAAGAATCTTCAACTAACATATAGAATATCTATGTATATTTTAGTCTTTTAGCAGTTATGGAAGAGTTAAATAGCAGCTAGATGTAAATTAGTGGAACAAATATCTCTGAGAGTGTGTTATCTCCTCAGAGTACAAAATTTAGTAACTTAAAATTATTTCCAAGATTTCCGACTCGCAAAACGGTTTAGGTCAATCTAAGCAAGATATTACAATACATAAAAAGTATTCTAAAACTCTTATTCAAAGTAGCCCATCTCGTTAAACCATTTCTCAAACACACATCAATACCAATACAGTATAATATAAATATATATATATATATATATATATATATATATATATATATATAAAATATACACACACATATATATATATATATATATATATATAGAGAGAGAGAGAGAGAGAGAGAGAGAGAGAGAGAGAGAGAGAGAGAGAGAGAGAGAGAGAGAGAGAGAGAGAGAGAGAGAGAGAGAGAGAAAAAAATGGATGTGTAAAAGGGAAATATATTACTCAAAAGTATCATTATCTTAATCAAAATTATGCTGACTTGAAAAGATGCATAGAAAAAAATCATAAGGAAAGTAACCATTTGGATACGTGCACTAGAGGCGAGGAGTGCATCAAGTACCAAGTATCCAATGCAACATATTTTGTTACAATAGGTGGTTTCCAGGTTTACGAACCATTAATGGAGTATGGAATTTTATATACCAATATTTACAGGAGGGGCAAATGGAGAGAGAGAGTGGGGAATTATATGATGTTATGGTGGAATAAAGGACCTGGTATAGGCAATCTTTTTGTTGCCATGAGACCGCTCTAGACTTTGAGGAAGGTACTGAAATGGTGGTAACAAAATTAGGAAAAATAACAACAGTATAGATAAAGTGAAAATACTTATTCCACTAAAACGTAATATTATCTATGGCTGAACTAAACAAACGTTAATGATGTGTATGTAACAACTGATGATCATGATGATACACAGTAATTATGGGGTTTATGGTGCCCAAGTACTATTAGCACTTGTCATTCGGTACACTATGTACCCATATATACATACATACCCATACTACATATCTGTGAATACATAAAAACACATAAATATATACAGGGTTTAAAAGATCAGAATGTATCTACAAACTTCCTATTTTTCTTTCAAAAATCTTTCACAACTCACTCGCTTATATTTATATTCACTCTTCAAAATTATAAATATTTTCATTATATATGGAATGATGATGAAAATGAGTATAAATTTCGGTCAAGACTTTTATGAAATTTAAAACCTAATAAGATCCTTTATATGAGCGTTATCTCCTAAAATTTCTGAGAGATTTTTAATTGAAGGCCTCTGTGTTACACTTTAAACAATACACCAGAATGTGGTCAACTGACAATGACATGTCAGTCAGAACACATTGATACAATGCTTTCTAAAATAAAGTTGTGTTAGGAGAATGTGTGCAACACGCTGACGACTTGAAACAATTTCATTCCTTCTCTTCGACTGGAAATATGAAAGACAGAGTTGTACTTTTTATTGTTGACAAAAACAGTATAATACCATCTCTCCTACCTGATATGTGAACTTGTTGTTATTTTCATGTCTCAGTGGGGAACTTTATCTACATTTCGCAGCATTTTTACATATATATCGACCTCCTCATTATCCTGAAACTCGATTTGTCTGGAATCGAGAAGGAATATACTGATTACTTTCAACAATATAAGCAATAAATTCTCTCTTGTCCTTTACATAATAGGTTGTATCCTGCATTAAAAACTTTCAGATTCTATTATGAATTTGAAATCAATAGCTTATTACAAATTTTTTCTTTGATGAATGAAATACAAGGTCCAATGCTTGAACCACGGATGTTATCTCTGCTGTATATATGGAAGCACATCTGATAATTTACCTTCATATACTACATTATCATGCTCAAGAGCTAATCCAACAACCTCTTCACATTTGGAACCTTATGTGACGTTCTTTACTTTCCTGATGATGTCTATCATGCACCAAAATTTAGCTTTAATCTCCTCTTCTGGTTACTGTTTTTACAGGTGTCTTTTGAACAGTATTGAACTTCATGTGTTAACCATGGAGGAGTCATGGTCGAAGGGTGGCATCATCGAACAATAAGACAGCAGTGAGGGGGAAAGCTGGAGGGACCTGGTCCTCCGGCGGTCACCAATTGAGCAAGTGGGCCGCTAGGTTATAACTGAGAGTCGAAGTGAATGCAACTGACCTTATTTCAACAGATAACAAATTCAATAATGTCACAAAAAATCAAACAGACTTATGCATGTAAAGGAAAGCTTAAACAGGTTCTGTTAACAGTGAGGGGGAGAGCGAGATATACAAAAATATCGTTAGTGTACGACCGTATGCGGAAGACGTGCGGTACGGGTATGATACTTCCATGTGAATTAGAGCATCACAGAATTCTCGCATACTAAATTGGACATCATAAAGATTTTAGCACTTACCAATCAGGTCTAAAGATACACAAGCATTTCTGATATTCCTAAATAGAAGTTGGTAATTTTCAGCACTAAAAATCTGCGAGAAAAGCTCCACTAGTTTCTCAGCTATGCCCATAATTCGTCAAGTGTACCATACATTGACAAGGTTTACATTCTCCACCATTGACCTAGTCAAAGTATACTTCCCAGATGGTTCACGCCATACCTTACCAATGTGGGATGGTACCAAAGCAGACATAAGGGCACAGGTGTAAGCTAAATCCCCCATAAAAAAAAAAAAGAAAAAAAAAAAAAAAAAAAATCCTCCTCCCTGTATCTGGAATTATGGACTTTTAGCCAGAAGCTAAGAGTCCTAATCTAAGAATTGGGTCCCCAATATTCCGACGACCCAATTATAGAAAAAAGCTCTATCAAATAGGTCCAAAACATCTTCAAGGAGGTCGAGATCATCCAATACTCTTACATAACGCTTTGAATGCAAATACATTCACAATCATGATCCCTTCTCTCATTCATCTAGTAGTGAATGTAACTAATCCCATGACATTTATTAAAAAAAATAATAATAAAAACAAATAAGGAAAATATTACTGAGTTTAGAGAGCAAGATGGAAAAAAAGCTTATACAATTAAGAGGAAGCCAAAGTAAAAGTAGAAAAAGTGAATAGAGGGAAATTTAGAGTCAAACTGGGGGAAAACTTTTCCTCAGTTCGACAACCCTCTTGCTAGTCAAAGAGTTTCACCACGTAAAAAATATTTTGTGTTGAAGCCGAGTGACTTCGTCAAGGCATTCTTTTAGTATGAGGAATAAGGCCCAGTGAGTAACGCAAGTGACAATATGTTCTTAATCAACAAAAAATCAAAAAATAAAATATACTTGTAATGAAAAAAAATAGTTTACCATAAGACGAAATTACCAAAAACTGCAGTATACTCAAAAACCCCAATTGACCCAAATTGACAGCATTTCAAAAGAACACAATTAGGAAATGTCCTAAATTTTTTCCCATTAAGAACAGTTTTTGCTTTCTGCGTATTTCTAGTCAGTCTCAATTTATAAATTACGAACGAACTTTCCACTGTGATTCTCAGCAGAAACAATTGCTAAAAAAACAGAGCACTGGAAATTTAGACATGGAAATTACACTACAGGTTCAGAAACTGTCAGCTATTCTTCTCTAAACCTTAAACTTATACCGAGTGCAAGTTATCAACCAAAGAAACTCAATGGGTTTAGAGAACAAAAATATTTAATTTTACAAAATTTAAAGGGCCATCTCTTCTATGACGTTCATGAAAATTGAATTCTGTTCTAGAAACTTTTTCCTTACCACCTATGCGATAAGTCTATTACTGCACTACTTTTTTATGATAATATTCATTCTACGTAAATCTGTTACGAGAGCCTGGTAATGAAGAATTAACTTGAAAACAATGGTGTTGGGAAGACTTCAAATAACAATTCAATTCTATTTCGTTTCCTTCACTTAACTAGAACCTTCGTAAAATACTTCTCTCTCTCTCTCTCTCTCTCTCTCTCTCTCTCTCTCTCTCTCTCTCTCTCTCTCTCTCTCTCTCTCTCTCTCATGCCTTCTCGTGGCCGCATCCATTCAATCATTCCATATTCGCCGGCCCCGTGAGCTGGAACAGCTTCCCTTCAACATCGAATTTGCTCTAAATAACTCGGTATGGAGAACCCAGATGGGGATCCAGTGGATTCCAGTAGAGCCAGTGGAAATAGGGTCGGATACCATGGAAGGGCTCAGACATAACCTTTCATTCTCTTTGTGCTAGCAAATTATTAGATCAACAAGTTCTCCGAAGCAGCATTTAAAAGTTTAGTGTACACTAAAAGTGCTCGATCTGGGCACACAGTGCCTAAGATTTACACTGGAGGGAGAGGGAAATTATTCATGGAAACGGAAAGCGGTTTTCATTTAAATGAGAGCCCTGTAACGCGCTCCTAAAAGCAGCAAGAAGATGAAACATCAAAGAAAATGGTCTTACAAAGGCCATTACTGGAGTTATTATAAAACCATAATGGAATCGAGGTTCGGAAACCATCGATGGGATTTTGCAGGGCTACCGCTTTTTTTTATAACTGCAGTAGAATATGGGTTGTTTCTCAAATAAAGAATTGTACATATGGAATTAAATGTCCCAAAATTATATCGCACCTTTTTTCATCAAAATTAGTAAAAACACAATACCAAAGAATTAATATTGAACATATCAGGAAAATATATGGTACACACTTTCATATAATTTGTGTTGTTACCTAGTATAATAAATACAAGAAAGAAATTGTTACTAAAAATTAATATGACTATTTTCTAATATAAAATCTATGGGTGATTCATATAACACCAAAACTAAAAAAGAAAAAAAAAATCGGAATGTCATCTATTAGCAATCTTACTTTAGCAACAAAAACTAATGCAAGCCTCTTTATCAGCCTAGGAGGGGAAATACAAATAATAAGAGAGGAGTGAACCTAAGGCTTGAAAATCCAGACACCATCTGTTGGGAAAAGAGAATCTTAACATGTACCACGCGAAGCGACCAAAACAGTAGGCAGTGGTAACTTTCAAAGTAGCGAAACCAAGTAAAGTTTTGAGGCAGGAGCTAAGTTATGGATGAGACACCGGGATTTTTTACTCTTCATTATAAAACACAACTGTACCGCACATTAGAAATATCTGTTGCAAAAATTTGTCCAACTTTTTGTAAGAAAAAGAAGAAGAGGAAAATACCATAAGATTAAATATTTCATTTGCAAATGTTCCAATATGTATTTATATAAACTTAAGTGTCTATGCAATATATAATGTTGAGGAAGATTCAGTGCGCCGGATAAAGTAATTCTTTCTCTGAAGCTACACTTTGATGGGTAGCAGCGTGATGTTAATTATATATATATATATATATATATATATATATATATATATATATATATATATATATATATATGTGTGTGTGTGTGTGTGTGTGTACACGACCAGGCTCAACCCCTCCTACCCCTTCCCCCTTTCTTAACTACAACCACCCTCATCAGGGTATAATAACTTCCTTGGAAGACAACTTCTACTCCCTCCTACCCGAGTGACGGGAAGAGACAGGGTCTTGCCGGTGAGCATGACCGGAAAGAAATAGCTCTCTCTCTCTCTCTCTCTCTATATATATATATATATATATATATATATATATATATATATACTGTATATATACATATATACAAATATATATGTATAACATTTATTTATATGCCAGTGTATGTAACCCGTCAATATATATATATATACATACATATATACATAGACAGTATATATACCCTTTATTATCCCATTTTAGAAATCCTACGTATCCGGGGTCATCCAGAGCTGACCGTACAGGGATAGCAAGTTCGCTATGAATAAAATTTGAGTGTTCTTAATTCATTGCAAGTGTGATGATGTAATGTAAATTTGAGACGAGGTTAATTCCTTTAGGTCGATCCTCTTATATACGGTTATATATATATATATATATATATATATATATATATATATATATATATATATATATATATATATATATATATATATATATAATTATTGTAAATTTGGGACGAGGTTAATCCCTTTAACGTGGTCCTGTTATATGATATAGTATTGTTATGTTTTGTGATCGAAAGGAAGATTTTGTCATTAAAGATTTTTGTAATACTATTCATTGTTTCTGTATAGTAACCTTTCTTTTAAAAAATATTATCTCATGTACGCTTATATTATAGCAATTTTAGAAGTTCACTACAGATGTATGCCAACCAGAATTCATTTTGAATTTTTTTTTTTTCGAGTAATAACTCTTATAACCCTTTTTCTGTGCAGAATGTAAACCATTTTATCGTGGCCAAACATCAAATGTATAATGTATAAGAACCAAGAGGCATAAAAATACAATCTTAAAAGGGTATACAATTAGCATTCTGGCTATCCATTGGCTATACTCTTGTCAAAGGATTATCTGGTTAAAACTCGACTCAGTAAGGAAAGTAAAAAAAACGGCAGAGACAGAAAAAATTATACTGAAAACGATGTTAATTTCAGGTACAAAAGGACAAAATATAAATTTAATGGTTTGTTTTCCATAAACCCTTTATTATCCTATTTTAGAAATCCTACGTATCTGAGGTCATCCAGAGATGACCGTACAGGGATAGCAAGTTCGCTATGAATAAATTTTCAGTGTTCTTAATTCATTGCAAGTGTGATGATGTCATGATTATGAAAGCACTAGTTCCAATCAAATCTTCCTTTTCCTTGCATGTCTTGATACACATGGGATTTTTATCCTTTCACACATATATATATATATATATATATATATATATATATATATACATATATACATATATATATATATATATATATATATATATATATATAATAAAACCTAGAAATACCAAGGTTCATACAGAAATGAAGATTCAAAATGCCATACAGTGCAATTCGTACACACACGAAACATTTAAAATCACACTATAGCGATTAAAAAAAGAAAAAAAAATTAAAGAAGACATTCACACATACAGAATTGCCTGTTAACTACCATCAGCACAACTACATTCATCAAAATTATTCAATATTTTCCAGTTGTGATGATGTCATATGACTATACAACCTAATTATCCTAACATAATTGATATATCAAAGTTTTTAATCAAGATATTAAAAACCATTGTTATAGGCAAAACCCACCACCCACAAAAATATATACATATACATCCATACCTAAGAAGCTTGCACTTTCCTTTCAGCATACACTTTGTGTAACAGACAACACCTCGTGATTGCCTTGGACATTTCCTTGATCTTGATAACACTAAGAACCATAAAAAGGTGGCAAAATCTAATCACAGGTAATCAAAGTAATATCGAACAATATCCATGGTAGCGGGTTATGTATGCTGGTCTTTCGTACAGCAGTTTACTTTAGGTAAAAAAAAAAAATAAATAAATAAAAATATTAGAAACCAGTAAACCGGCAGTTCCAATAGTTTAATAGAAAGACAAAATACATATCTTCTTATTCAACTATTTACCAACCAGCCTCATAAAGTTTAACCCATTTCTTTATTCTTTATAAAAAATAAGAAAAATATTATAAAATCTTTCCAATTTGTATGGTGTATGGTCGGAATCTGACTGAGAATGTAAGACATGTGATAGAGGAACTAATATGGGAAGAACAGGAGGAGTTCAGGCAAGAAAGTACATGTAAGAATCAAGCTTTTATACGAAAAGTTATGTGAAAAGTTTTGAGAGTGAAGGGGAAAAATTGTTCGTGTATACAAGGTCCCCAAAAAGTTTCAAAAAGATTAATACATATGCAATGGGACGAGTGATAGAATATGTATCTGGAAGAGTTATTTGCTTTGTGTAAATGTAGGTCTGATAAATGAATTTTGCCATGGTTGCTCCACCACTTTTTGAAACAAGTGATGCGAGTAGCTAGGGTATAGGCATTAAATGATGAGTCACAAATAGCATGATTTGTAGTTGATACAATACTAATTGGGGGATAATGAAATTATATGGCAGAATTTAGTGACGGTGAACACATTTATAGAGTGATATGGACAATGGCAGAAGGCACTGAGATGACTCGTTTGCAATGCACTCTAGAGTATAGTGGTAAGAGAAAATGGTTAATAGATAAAAAAAAAAAACTTAGCAGTAATGCCATACTTAAGTGGTTTTATTATCCAGACAGAGCGAGAGTTCATGAAAGATTTATATAGTGCAATATGTCAGGGGGTTAACTTGCTAATGAGTCTTCCGTGAATCCTTAAAATATTCCTTGCAAAGAAAAAAATATTCCTGTTTCTTCACTAAAGCTCTAAAGGCAGCAACGGATGGTCTCTTTTCCTTTGGTAAGACCGACTAGAAACTATACTGTCTTCTTATAGAAAATCCTTGATGAATAATTGAAAACAAAGCGAGTTAATTCAGGTGTATGGATACACCAAGAAAAAAACTTAAATTCATGGAGACACAAATTACTATGAACTGTGCTTAAATATAATCTTATGTATGTTAAATTATTTAAAAACCGTATGAAATTACACATTGGCTATGCCTTATTGCACTAATGTCTGTTTACCTATTCAGGAAATTCTGTTTTTTTTTTTTTTTTTTTTTTTTTTTTTTATAAATATAGAAATTCTAAATCACATCTCGATTATACACTGATTGAATGAAATTCCATGAGTACGTAAACATGCTGCCTTTAAAAGTTTTCATTATTTTCCATCCTTTGCGAATGCTTTTGTTTAGCGAGAAAAGACATAAAAGTAAATAGATGTTACTTAAGTAGATGACTCTAATCACCATGCATACTCAGTGGGATTATCCTTGGTGCATCCCATGCCTTCTAATCTACCTGAAACGTACCTGAATGCCTTGCTTTCCGATCTCAAAGTAATCCCGTACACTTCAAGTGAGTAAATTGAAATTCAATGGGTACGTACTAGGGCTATCAGACTTAACGGGAAAGCAATTTTTGGGGTCCCCATACCCCAAAGGGATCCAACTGAAGTGCAAGAAAAGATCCGGAACCACTGGGCCAAAATAAATTTAAATTACCTGCATGTCACTCATCAGTTGGTTTTACTAATTGACTTCGATTTTTAAATATAAATGCAAAACTGGTATCTGCATTTAAACCATTTCGCCTTACCACGAAATTAAATGTACGTATAAAGAAATATATCACGAATTTTTTTTCTGCCAAACTGCGGGATGTTTGAGAGAGAGAGAGAGAGAGAGAGAGAGAGAGAGAGAGAGAGAGAGAGAGAGAGAGAGAGAGAGAGAGAGAGAATAAAATCAGTGAAAACGAATATATAATGAATAGTAAATGTTACCGCTTTTGAATACAGTACTATAATATTCAATCAGCGCTAGCATTATTCACGATTGTTAGAATAAAATTCTATTCACCTGACACATTTGCTTGCGGAAAAATTCGATATAAAGATTAAAGCTAGCAAAACAGAAAAAAACATCTCAGATACCGGACTGGGCAACAAAGTCGGCAGATGAATTCTTCGAAGAAACATATCACGAATTAGTTGTATTTCATTTTTAAGCACTACTAGAAATAAGAGAGATTACTCGAGTGCCATTTGTGGACGAGATCATGGTGATATGTTCTGGATGCCAGAAAATCATGGTGATATGAGGGTTAAATGGAGATGTTTTGAGCATGCTCTTCACACTCGCCAAGAGAGATTAAGTTTAGTTCACTAAATACTTGACTGGGCTCACAAGGCACTAGAAGAGTTGGAAAACCCAGGCCTACATGGTTGAGAACAATAAAGCATGAAATAGATGATGATGAATGGAGAAGTATTAATTTTAAAGCTCAAGATAGAGACTAATGGCGAAATCTAACAGAGGCCCTTTGCGTCAATAAACGTAGGAGATGATGATGATGACTAGAAATTATAAAAATTCTAAGCATAGCAAGCATTCTTTCACCCAGTGAAAGTATGAAGTCCAAGTAAGTAAGTAGCACGTGCCACCCAATTGCAGTTGACGCTAATTTATCTGGTATGGTTAGCAAAGCTCTATTTGATATGTATGTTATACTCTATGCTGCTTCCATACATATGGTAATTTGGCTGGTACAAGCAATAGTGAATCTTAAAATTAAAAATTTATTCATTCCAATGAGATCAATCTAACCAGCCTCTTCAGCTTTCTATCTAGACACTCCACCCATTTTCTATTCAAGCTTCAGCCTGCACCTGCTGAATAGCCATCTTTGTGGGCACATCTTCTGAAAGACTAATCAAAGAACGCTGGCAGTATAATGCCACCAATTATGTTGGTGGAAAACATGTAGAGCTTCAAGTCTGACATATAGGAAGACTATTAATTTTTTTTTTTTCTAACAACTGGTCAGCCACTTCATTTCAACTACCGATTTTCCATTAATATGGAAGCAGTGGATACTCAATATGACACCAGAAGCAATGAATTGCAATTAATTTAGCCAGCCTGGTGCTCTGGCCTGCAAAGCCATTCGGCGCCAAAGTGCCAGTGCAACTGGAAAAAAAAAACCGTATTTGCAATATATAGCAACAATCGGATGAAATTCGACAGCAACAAGGAAGTGGGAATAGAGGTAAAGTAGAAGGATATAAAGCAAGTGTAAAGTAGTAAACTATAAAGCAAATGTAGCTATGGGTTGAAGGAATACTGCAAAGAACCTTGAATGATACTAAGTTTGAGCATTGTCCCCTTATACAAAGCACGGAAGGTTTTCACAGCAAACATTCTCTTCCCTTCATCTTTGATAGGCTGTTATACTTGGTTCCTCAGGAAGAGGGGCCATTGATATAGTTTGTACCTCTTGATAAGTTATTACACACAGTTGTAATTATGATGTTTTTCAGTGCCTGACCTTTCTTCATTAGTTCGTGATGATTGATGGTCTTGATAGAGCTGTCTACAAACAGAAGGGTTGCCTGGATTCAATAAGAGCTTTATATTGTTTTCAGAAACAAAACGAAAAGATTCAATACCTTTAACCTTGTGGTTTCTGTGCATGCGTTTCTTAGCATGATCATATATTATAAAGGTATGCATGAATTTAATCAGCATCGGTTAATTTCGTCCTTTCAGAATGATGCGATGAAGACCTGGCGTATACACTTGAAAACTATAACTGTGGCACAACTCTTCAGTAATTTGATACGGTTCACATTCAGCATTAGGTTGTAAAATCTACATTGCGGTTCTCTATTGTAGTTGGAGTAGGACTTACG
>NC_090768.1:20956606-20974106 GCF_036898095.1 Palaemon carinicauda
CATCTGTTTAAACAATAAAATCATAAAATAAGTAATTTCTTCCTAACTTTATAACAGTTGTACTTTCTTTCTTAGGTCAAATACTTTATTACCGGTACTGCATATTAATAAAAATTAGGGTCCAGAAAAGTTGGACGTATGAAAAATTTTCTCTCTCAAACCTGAATCAATTGAAATACTTCCCTGAAAAAAAAGGCATTTATCTTAGACAATATTAGCAAAATATCACCCATATGCTACTAGTCATTCTCATTATATGTAGGGCCCATTCCATTTCTTTTTCTTACATGTTTTTTTAATATCCTCTATTTCATTCTGCTCACGTATCCATGTAACTCTTCTTCTGTCTCTTCGTGTTATTCCAATCATTATTCTTTCCATAGTCCTTTGAGATGTAACTAGCTTATGTTCTAAGGTTTTAGTAAGGCTTGAAGCTTCTGATGCATAAGTTAATACTGGCAGGACAATCTCATTAAATACTTTTCTTTTCAGAGAAAGTAGCATTTTACTTTTCATAATCTCCTTTTATATACCAAATGCTCTCTACTCCATGCTTATCCTTTTTTCAATTTCGGTCTCGTGTCATTGGGAAACACTTGCTGCCTGTCCTAAGTACGTATATTCATCAACAATCTCTAGACTCTCTAGAGGCTCGTCCATAACTCTCAATTGTTGTCTCTGCATTTTTATTGAACATTGCCTTAGTTTTACTCATATTCATTTTCAATCCTACATTTCTACTTTCTCTATTCAAATCCTCTAACATCTTTTGTAATTCCTCCCACGATTCACCAAACAACTATGTCATCTCCAAATCTTAAGTTGTTAAGTTATACCACATAAATAATAATTACTACATTTTTCCAATCTAAATTCTTAAAAGCTTCTTCTAAGCATGCTATGAGTAATTTAAGAGACGTGTGGTCTCCCTGTCTAACTCCTTCCTCAGTCTGAAATGTCTCACTATATTTGAGTAGTTTTAAGATTGTTGTACTTCCTTTATAGACATCTTCGTGTTCTTACATGAGATTCTTCTATTTCTTGTTTCAGGAAAGTTTTCATTACTACTGATTATTTTACAGAATCAAAAGCTTTCCCATAGTCTATAAATGCCATACATAGTTGTTTGTCAATGTTGAAATTTTATGTCAGTGTACATATATATATATATATATATATATATATATATATATATATGTATGTATATATATATGTATGTATCTATATATATATATATATATATATATATATATATATATATATATATATATATATATCTAATTAACAAAAATGATCCAACTGTAATTATAAAAGATAACAATATATTAGGAGATAAAATCTGTGATAAATGGAAATTCAAATTTTATCCACAAAGCCTGAGTTTCTTAACGTTAAAGTCTTACAAACAAACTCTCCGAATCCGATAATCTACTAAACGAACCTTTCTGACCAAAACATAAATATCTTTGTATTCTAAAAACTTTACAATGCCAAAAAAAAAAATGTCGCATGGTTTAAATAATTTCACACTCACTGTATCTGGGAATTGCTTCATCAAGTACGCTCATTAAAAATAAATGGGTCAATTAGGACTAAAAATATATCTTGCTAAAATTACTTCCGTCCTTTTATATTTGTTACATTTTGTTACTGGGGAATATTTTATGGTGGTTACAAAATCCTTAACGGGGAGTTTATCATTTTCATCAAAAGGAGGAGAATAACCAGCCCAATGAATCAAGCTCGACTCTTACAAAGCTGGCCAACGGGGAGTTTAATCTCAGGTTGTAGTAAATCTACTGCTAATTTACCAGCGGCATCTACTTTTTAATTACCAACAACCCCAACATGGGCAGGAATCCAGTAAGTTTTAATATTTATCCTTCGAGATTATAATTTGTTAGGGAGCTCTTTAATTTGTTATAGCAGTTATTTCTTTTGCCAGCTTTGATGACACTTCTTGATTCAAAATAAAAGACAAGCTAGCTTGCTTTGTCTTGAGATGAGTACTTCATTGGGATAAAAAATACTTTAAATACTTCTATACACAATAGCATAGCTTTTTAAAAGCAAATGACCTCTAAAGGCTATCGGTAATAAGTCGGATGTATCGAAAGCATTAACAAATGAAATTGGCTCAAAATTTAGCAACTAGTGGAAAGAGGACACAAACTATAAACCAAGGCGCGCATCTGAAACGTTTATATAAATATTTGGCCTCTAAAAGATCCAACGGCCGACAAGACTCAATGTAGCCGAGCTAAAAAAGGGTGAGACTTGCTTATGACTTCCAGTAGTGCCACAGTCTCTATCCATCTGGCAAATTTATAATCCAAGACCACTTGACAGATGGCAAAGTATTCTACAGACATATAAAAGATGCCATGTTTATCAGGTAACCACCCATTTCCAGGCCATAAAAAGATGTCTTATTTATAAGGTAATCACCCTTTTCCAAGCCATAAAATGATGACTTGTTCATCAGGTAATTACCCTTTTCCAAGACATCAAAAGATGCCATGTTTATCAAGTAATTGCCCTTTTCCAAGACATAAAAAGATGCCATTTTTATCAAGTAATTGCCCTTTTTCAAGACATAAAAAGATGCCTTGTTTATCATGTAATCACCCTTTTCAATGACAAAAGTATGCCTTTTTTATCAGGTAATCACCATTTTCCAAGACAAAAAGATGCCTTGTTTATCAGGTGATCATCCTTTTCCAAGACATAAAAAATGCCATGTTTATCCGGTAATCACCCTTTTCCAAGACATAAAAAAATGCCATGTTTATCAGGTAATCGTCCTTTTCCAAGACACAAAACGATGCCTTGTTTATCATGTAATTACCCTTTTCCATGACAAAAATATGCCTTTTTATCGGGTAATCACCATTTTCCAAGGCATAAAAAGATGTCTTGTTTTTCAGGTAATCACCCTTTTCCAAGACATAAAAAATGCCATGTTTATCAGGTAATCATCCTTTTCCAAGACATAAAAAGATGCCATGTTTATCAGGTAATCGTCCTTTTCCAAGACATAAAAAGATGCCTTGTTTATCATGTAATCACTCTTTTCCAAGAAAAAAAAATATGCCTTTTTTATCGGGTAATCACCACTTCCCAAGAAATGAAAAGATGCCTTGTTTATCAGGTAATCACCCTTTTCCAAGACATAAAAAATGCCATGTTTATCAGGTAATCACCCTTTTCCAAGACATAAAAAGATGCCATGTTTATCAGGTAATCGTCCTTTTCCAAGACATAAAAAGATGCCTTGTTTACCATGTAATCACTCTTTTCCAAGAAAAAAATATGCCTTTTTTATTGGGTAATCACCAATTCCCAAGAAATGAAAAAATGCCTTGTTTATCAGGTAATCACCCTTTTCCAAGACATAAAAAATGCCATGTTTATCAGGTAATCACCCTTTTTCAAGACATAAAATTATGCCACGTTTATCAGGTAATCACCCTTTTCAACACATAAAAAGATTCCTTGTTTATCTGGTAATCATTCTTTTCCAAGACATAGATGCCTTGTTTATCAGGTAATCACCATTTTCCAAGCCATAAAAAGATGCCTAGTTTAACAGGTAATCACCATTTTCCAAGACATAAAAAGATGCCTTGTTTATCAGGTAATCACTATTTTCCAGGCCATAAAAAGATGCCTTATTTATCAGGTAATCGCCCGCTTCCAAGACATAAAAAGCTGCCTTTTTTATCAGGTAATCACCATTTTCCAAGACATAAAAAGATGCTATGTTTATCATGTAATCACCATTTCCAAGACATAAAAAGATACCTTTTTAATCAGGTAATCACCCTTTTCCAAGACATAAACAGATACCATGTTCATTAAGTAATCACCTTTTTCTAAGGAAAGTGTAGTGTGCTCTTTTGTTGAGAATTGTCCCATAAACACGTTTACTTTAAGCCTAAAACAGAAATACAAAGCAAAAAAGGTTCACATTATTTTATAAGAAGTCTGAAACAGATTATACTTTTGGATTTAGGAATTTGGGTTACAAAGCCCGCCATTAGAGCATGCGAGACCATTCAGCCCCCCCAGGAGGAAGTGTATATCTTTAAAGCCTACAAACTACCAATTTTGAAAATAGCTGCAACAATTATAGCGTTTACTCGATTTTATTCCCAAACCAAGCCACCGTCATGCATACAATATGATTTTTTTTCATGCACGACCGCATGCACATAAAATATTTATACATGCAAGGGTAAATAGCCAAGCACCATGTCGAAAACATTCAGAAAAATAAAATAGTAAAAAAGTAAAGTAAAAATTTAATTACCTTCAAAACAACCATGTTAAATAAACTCCCATTAATATGACCTATTTAATTTCAATTGCGCCCATGATATTGCTATTTGGTATTCTTACCATTTATGTACATTAAAAGAAACTTTAAAACATTGTAAACCAAAATGTTTTCAAGAAATAGTGAGAAAAATCGTTATGTCCGAGCAAAAGAGAACTTAGTACTATTCAATACTACTGTATATGAAACTGATAAAATTACTGTTTAACTACCTTTGAAAAAAAAAAATGTCCACGACACTGTGTATAGCCTTTACTTTTACACTGTAGGAGAAACATAATATCTGAAACGTTTTAGGTTGTTGCTATAAAGTCAAATGAGGAA
Source organism: Palaemon carinicauda (assembly GCF_036898095.1). Classification (NCBI taxonomy): domain Eukaryota; kingdom Metazoa; phylum Arthropoda; class Malacostraca; order Decapoda; family Palaemonidae; genus Palaemon; species Palaemon carinicauda. Next base: position 20,961,270 of record NC_090768.1, read on the forward strand.
ATAAAAAACTTTCTTCATCTGACGATGAAGATTAGATTCATTTCCAGGTCTTTTGGTTTCGCTGCAGGCTGTCTCCTAGAATTTTATTTGGTAAAAACTATTTCCTTTACATTCAAGAAACAAGGAAATCTCCGATTGCATAGAGCCCTGTAAACGCAGCCCTCGAATATATTAGAAATATCCTTCAAGCAAACAATATCATAACTTCATCATTCAAGCATCGTATTGAGACCTCATCGATAAGCCCATCAAACTCAATTGTCTTCCTTTGACTTCCAAAACCTATTATTCTTCGAAGATCAATATCAACGATGTACGTTGGGTCAAACAAAGAAGTATTTATTAACAGATTTCATTGATTCGCTCAGAAATAAATTAATCTACCTTGATATCAAAAGACCTGTGTATATAAAAATGAACTTTTTTTTTTACAATAAATTAAACTTATGCCGTATACTCATAATTCAACGAATTAACAATTCGTCATGGCTCAATATGGGGAAATTCTTTGCAGTTTTCAATCATGCCACGTGGGCTACTATAATATATTAGATTCACAATTTAGTTTAACATTTAATCCTTCCCTTTTTCTGGAACAATACTTTTATGAGAAGAAATTGCTGACATTTAATGTTTCAAAATGATAAATTTAGTAACACTTCTCTGTAGCATCATATATCGTAAAAGCGTTTGGCCAAATTACAGTAAAAAATATCTGTATATATAAAAAGAAGTGTGAACAGGTCGACGTCTTGCAATGAAAAGAAAATTCCGTAATCCCAGGTGCCGAGTTAATCCCATAATACCCCGATGAAGGCCACCGGGAAAACAAACAAACAATATTGCTCTCCCACAAGACCGTGGTATATCATTTCTCGAGATTATATTATAGAATAAATAGGCTTTAAAATAAAAGATTGCCAGCATAAAACTTTGAAAATAGAAAATTAGTAACTTGAGCTTTGAGAATCATTGATCGTTGCACATTAAAGTTGTCTGCCATATTATTCATATCCCTTCTTGAGATGATTACGTTATGTATAAGATCGTAAGAGTTTATTACACGTTTCTGAGCTCCTCTTATGAAGAAAAGAAAGAAAAAAAAAAACTTATTCTATCTTCATTCCTTACAGCATTAAATTGATTCGCCATACGATGAGAAAACCAATTTTTCAACATTAAAGCTTGCCAGTGACGCTGCAGCCAAACTGTCAAAAAGGGATTTTGTAACGCTAAAGCTTAGCGCCAACAACGGAAAGCAAAGTCACAAATAAAAATCAGAAGTAAACCAGTGGGTTTTCGTTCATTTCTCAAACGTAAAATCTTTCAGTCCTTTTGGAGTTTTCAGACTTTTTTTTTCAAAACCATTTCCAGTATCAAGAAAAATGTTAATTATGTCCTCCACAATATTTCCGACATCGTTACTCTGAACTTTCCATTTTCCCTTTACAAAAATCATGCCCCATCCACCTCCAAATCTAATCCCCTTTTCAGGAATAAATATTTTTCTGTCAGAGTGTATTCAGTTTATATTCAGCTCATCATCCTGCTGTCTATATTCATTCGCGATTTCCATATCGCCCATAGTTTCCTCATCAGTACTTTTGCCTGCCCTACATATTATTCAACAAGTGCGTAGGCATTGACTCTCTCTCTCTCTCTCTCTCTCTCTCTCTCTCTCTCTCTCTCTCTCTCTCTCTCTCTCTCTCTCTCTCTCTCTCACTTTGTACGACATTGACTTCTTTAATTTTTCAACGTAACTTCACCTCCAAGCAATTTATTCTCATCAGTTACATTTTTTCCTTCTCCCGTTACTTGTGAATATAGGCATACTCCAAAGTATGTCACATACACAATTAACGTCCACCTTTGGTATTTCCGTGATTAGTATATGCAAGGCTTTAAAGTGGTACCTTAGTTACCTTCCAGGTTATCCACCTCTTTCTAAATAATTTCATTATTCCAAAAATATTCAATCAATTCCCTTTGATTTCACGCTCTATAAATCCCCATACAGCTGCTTTCTAAGCATCATAGTAATGGGATGACGTGTGTATACGAGAATCATTGTTATTCATACAAAAGGTAATAGAAATTTCTGGAGATGACATTCCCATCCTCGTAGAGTTATACAGTCCACCATATATCTGTTACCTAAGCTTTATGACAATAGAATACTTATTTGCAAAATTCAGACTAAAGTAATAGCTGCCTGTTCAAAAAAAAAATAATCGATGTCAATTAAATAAAGTCCAGGAAGTTCAACGGTAGCCTAGTTATTCATTCAACCTGATATGCATGAGGATATTCAAGTAATTAAAAATAAAACAGAAAAAAGATGTCTGGATATCGAAATATACTTCCGCCTTCAGAGGATTAATTTACTGTTGGTAAATTTATCCGGTACTTACTTTTGGAGAGAGAGAGAGAGAGAGAGAGAGAGAGAGAGAGAGAGAGAGAGAGAGAGAGAGAGAGAGAGAGAGAGAGAGAGAGAGATTAATTAATTAACCTTTGCAGAAGACCATCTGTTAACAACAATTATTTGAATTTCAATAGGTGCTGTAAAATAATGGCAGAAAGGTTACTAAAGATAGTAACGGTAGTAGTTGACGCTAAAAAGATAAATAAAATCGCTTTTACAGTGACGCTCAATATCAATTTTGTCATCAATAAACCTAGTTAACATCCTACTTTTAGAAGTAAGAACCTCCAAAACCCTATACACTTTAAAAACAAATAACTAGAAAAACCTTCTTCAAGAAGATCAACACGATCCTGTTCGCCCCAGAGATAATACAACACTTATAACTTTTCCCTCAACGAGAAAACTTAGGACAAAACTACCAAAAGCCAAAGAACCCGAAGGGATGCAATCTTCATAAGTCTCTGAATTAGCATAGTATCACCTGGGAAGCAGTAATGACGATGCCGGTGAATCCCGGTGTCAAGAAATCCACTATTTCACGACGCTTACAAGAATCATGGTTATTGTTGAAAAGATCCGAATGTTAAGAAAAACAATGAACAAATTCATAGGTATTCACTTTTTTCACGTCTAAAATTCTTACTGTTTCAAGAAATCGGGAGAATTGATCTAACGACGACAAAAATCATTTGCATCATTAATTGCTGAAATAATTTAAACACGGGATAATACAAATATGGGCCCCGTCAAAATGAAAACACTGCATCAAATACATTACAGCTACAAAAGGTGTCCATGTCAACAATATCATGTACATAATATTTTCAAAATATGCACAGCATCGGTATTAATGATTCATCAAGTTAAAAAACATTCCATCTTTTATATTTCATGATAATAAATATAGCCCCATGTATATGAATAACTTATTTCCCAAAAGTAGAGAAATCATTCTCACTTTCTTATTTGTTGTATATTTGGCTTGTTAATACTTCCTCAACTTGATTTTCGAATTGCAAAATCCCGAAGTGATAGAAAATTGAAGATAGCCATGCCTAAACTATACCTTCTTTTATCTTGTAGTATTCAACTCCAACCTACTTTCCATAATTAAACTTTTTCATCTCTTCTATGCCAAGTCAATATTCTTCCTAAACAATTATCTTCAATATCCTCACGCCTCATTAGAGCCATTACCCATGTTTCATCAAAACACTTAAAATTGAAAATAAATATTGACAATGCCACTAACTAGAGAAATTTAGCAAGTATAGAATTAAATGTCTCAAGACACCGTTTTTAGTACGAATACGTTTTAATCAAATTGACACAAACATGCCATAATAACATTTAGTCACCACAGAAAACACATTCTAAAGCTACATAAGTCAGCAGTCATTCCCACAAGGCAAAGGCAGAACTCTCCGGTACTATTCAGCATTCATTAAAAGTAATGGCCTAATTATCCAGGAATTGTGAGATTATGTGGATGATAGAGGTGACTGGCGTGGTTTGAGGGTGGTTTTGAAGAATTACTTATAAACCTCAGCTATGTATATGATATATAAGCTAATATGTGCGTTCATTTACAACTCGGATACAAAGGGACAACGTTACAGAGAACGAGGTTTTTTATATGTTACAATCCCATTGTCAAGGGAAATGATGTATGGATGAATTGAGTTTTTATATATATATATATATATATATATATATATATATATATATATAAATATATATATATATATATATATATATATATATATATATATATATATATATATATATATATATATATATTTACCCTTGGGGTAAATCTTAACCCCCCTCAGAATTTAAAGTTTTCATGTCGTTTGTTTTAATATCTGTACTGAAATGATTGTACATCTATATTATGCAATCAATGTCTGTAAGTTATACAGAGCTCTCAACACTGATATCTACAGGTGTTATTTAATACACACTAGATGGAGTCAGAATTTGTACAATAATTTACACTTATTTGTTACTAATTAAATAAAAACAGTAAATTTGGATACGGTCATAGGGAAAAAATACATGTAAAAGAGTGCTGCTGAAAATTGTACAATTGAAACTTAAATCCTATTGCAAATTCTGTGTAAAAAAGTGACAAAAACTGTGCAGTTGCATTGTATTTCTACTGCTTTGTAAGATGCGTAGGCCTACTGGAACATAGTAATAAATGAGCTGTGCTTTTGCAACTAAATTCAGTATAGTGCTATTACTGGACTATCATCATGCTGAGTGCATTCGAACTTTTTCTCGAAACTGAAACTCAAGATACCAGAGAGAAGAATTAAAATTCAAACAGCATAGTTTTCTGTCCAGGCAGGGTGCCAACTACACAAGGTGAGGGGGATTGACCATATGATTATCCCCCTCCCCCCTAGAAAATTCTGAAACTTTAATGAGGCTGAACTTAAAGTCTTCCAACTGGTACATCTGATTTTCATGTCTAAGGTCAAGATGCTATTCTGGATGCTCAGAATGCATCTCAAACAGTTTCAGAACTGCTGGCTTACAAATCCCCTGCCGCAGGGCTTCGGCCCTTTGGGCCTCGCATAGGGCTGCCCCCTTCAAATATGACCTTGCCCCATGCTTGGCCCCCTCTGATACACCCCTGGCTACGCCACTGCAACCAGGGCCTCTTGATTACCACATTCATATGCAGAAATAAAATCATACGAACTTCCTGACCATAATCAACGGATTTCTGTACCGCATTCGAGATGTAAGAAGGACATCATATAGTCCAGGGCCTTTACAAAAACCAAATCGCAAACTAGGGAACAGATGATTGCCTTCCGCAAACCTATTTAGAATTTTTGCTAAAAAACGTTCAAAAACTTTAGATGATGTGGTAGTTATGGAAATTGGGTGGTAATCACTTGGACTTGAGTTACCAGAAACACATTGACATAATGGAGTATCATTACCGAGTCTTTTACAAGTGCTAAAAGCTCCTCATCTTGCTAACTTGCGCAACATAACAGATAGCTTTGGAGCTAAGAATTAGGCAGTCTCTATAGAAACAAAAGGAAAATATCATGAGGGTCTACACTTCCATAAGCATCAAGGTCCATCAAGATAGCTTTAATTTCAAGAGATCGAAAAGCTAAACTAGTTAATTTAGCCTCAGGGAAATAGGAATGAGGAAGCTCAAGTTTCTCATTATTCTGCTTACTGTCAAACACATCAGCCAAAATAGCTGCCTTTTAATTTGGACTGTGAGTGACAAAACCATCTGGTTTAAGTAAAGGAAGAAATGTCGCATCAACACCAAATAATGCAGATTTAAGGGTACCCCACTGCTTATGTTCCAGAGTTGTACCAGAAAGGGTTTCTTTTATGGTAAAATTGTATTCCTTTTCAGTTGAAGCATAAACTTTCTAAGCATAGGCTCTAAGCTGAGTATAATTATTACAAGTCAAATCTGATCTGTTACCCTTCCAAAGATGACAGACCTCATACTTCTCCAAATAAGCACGTCTACAATAATCATTGAACCAGGGTTTGTCTTTCACTCGGAACCTTAGCACACGAGAAGGGATACATATATCAATTATGTTAACTAGATTCTCATTCAAAGGAACAACAGGAACACCCTTATTATATAATTTTGACCAATTCAAGCCAAATGATCACTCAAAATGACATTCCAGTCTGCAGTACTGATTGAGAATGGAGTTTAACAGGGAGATCCCTTCTCTTCTGAATTATTCACAGCTGCTTATAAGAAGCTTTTAAAAGTTTAGATTGCTTAAATGTAGGAATTACCACAAAATAATGGGGAATACCTCAACTTAAAATTTACATGAAACATACCTCTTTTAGTGAATCATTGGAGGAATTGCAAAAGATTATAGATGATTTGAATAGAAAAAGTAATAAAATTTAGGACTTAAAATGAATGAGTAAACCTGAGATAATTTTCAATGAAAATGCAGAGACAACAAATAAAGATTTATGGACGAACCTCTAATGTTATTGAATCTACATACTTAGGACAGAGAGTGAGTGTTTCCCCAGGACATGAGACCAGGATGGGGAGCTTTTGGTAAACAAAATGAGATTATGAAAAGTAGTATGTCCCTTTCCTTAAAATGCAAAAACATATAATCAAATGGTCCTATCTGTATTAACTTGTGTATCAGGAAGTTGTAGCCTTCCTACGGGCATAGAACATAAGCTAGATACAGCACAAAGCGCTATGGAACGTGTGTGTGTGTATATATATATATATATATATATATATATATATATATATATATATATATATATATATATGATATGTATATATATATATATGATATATATATATATATATATATATATATATATATATATATTCAAATAAGCCATATATCATACTCCTCTTAATATCTGGATTCTCTCTATACCTCGGGATCAGAGATACAAGGAGGAATCAACTCAAAGATAATAGCTTTTTGTCCGCCGGAGAATTGAACCTGGAGCCGAGAAACCGAGATGAAAAACACGTCTAAATGGACAAAATTTATGATATATACAGTATATATATATATATATATATATATATATATATATATATATATATATATATATATATATATATATATATATATGATTTTAATAACTTATCATCACTGGTTGTTTTCTATACAATGGCTTCTAGACATCTACTGATAAGTACGATGAACATCAATAAAAACTCATTAACCCAACTTCATTTTGAACTACAGATGAGATTGTCTATCCAAATAACAAATTCATAACCCTTTGTACTGAGAACAGAAAAAAAGTTTGTTACCCTAGTTGCCTGATAAGTGAATGATGGGGAATTAAATGCAAGTGGAGTGTAGCAGGACATGATAAACTTGTTTTAAATCTATAGTCTTGGGGCACAAAATTGAAGACTATTAATCGTATATAAAATATTACCTTATTAATTTCTCAAACACATCAGAATTCACAGTAGCAATTCCCCCAAAATTTTACATAATGGGTGGCATTACACGCTGTTCAAGGATTGCCAGGTTTTAATAATAGCTCTATCAGCGAGAATATGTTGATCTTTGGCACTAAAAATTTCTATCATTTTGACAAAATGAGTTTAAAAATATATTTGTATCTATGAAAACATATACTTTAACCAAAATCATTTAAAATCTCAAATAGGATCAGACTAAAATGAATCCTTTTATATTTGTAGCAAAAAATTAAGATTTTTAGATGAGAGGTAAAGGTCTCCTCTGAAGAATAATTGCATTTTGTTTCGATTTTATTTTCAAATAGTATGAGGAGATGCAACTTACTAAGCAGAAACGTAACAATGTCATAATTTCATTTAAGAATATTCATTACTTGGATTCTTCAGCTTATATTACATTATGATAATGACAAGCAATTCTAACCTAAGGTAAAACAAAAATAACCGTTTCAAGCAGCATTTCATAAGAAGAGTCCCATCCTATACCATCAGGAGATTTTAACAAAATCGATATTTATCAACAGAGGTATAGATTGTCTAGCATTTGGTCGTAAATGGTTTATTCAATTCCGTTCCTTTCGTGCCTTACTTACGATTTCCAAGAACATCTCGTTTCAACAGATATTACCGATCTATTTCATAGCTAAGGACCAGAATCTCCCAGCCTTTTGTTTTATAGGGGTTTTCATTAAGGGCGGCTAAGTCAATCCCGTGATTGCTGGCTTATATTTTCTTCTAGACCTTTCCAGACATTAAATTGCTCTCCATATAACAATTCTGTACACTAATGTTTACATAAGGTTTTATTCAACTTTGACACTCTATCCCACCCCACACCCTATCACCTAAAACTCATCATCTTAATGCTCTCCCATCTCCGAACTCGTCTCATAAAAATACTGCCAGTTTTAGCCTGAGTAAGTTTTTTCTCATCTCCCGCCAACATTTCACATCATATCTCATATTACATGAATTTTTTCCTTTTGAACATGGTTCCATTTTTACGATCTCTCCCCTTTCCTTACCAATATTTACTTTCCTTTCATAAAGTTCCCCCGATTCTTTTTACTTCATGTTTTCTTGACTTGCTTCCTATTTTACAGCGACCAATCATGAACTTTTCTTCCACAATTCTAACTATTTTAGCTATCTTTCGCCACTGAGGCTTAATAACTTATATTTTCAAGTGAGGACCAAGATATTTCTGTTTCTTGCTTGTAATGAATTTAATGAATAACACTTATCTTTAAGTCTCTATGCTTTGAATGCTGCCAACACTGACACAAAACTAAAAAGATTGTTTAATAAATAAGAAATATATTACCAACAAAATTTTATTAACTTTTCCTTGATTTTCCGAAGCTTTTAAAGTTTATTTCCTCACTAACCACCCTCGTATATCATTACTCCTTTTAATGAGCTCGTGTTTCCTAAGAAAACCTACTGCCTCATACGTTACTCCGACAAATTATTCTAATCAAGCCACCATAATCTTTCCAGATAACAGCCATCCATCTCGCCTTCTCCCGAAGTACACATTTCTTTGAAGCCAATGAACTGTAGATAATGGTGCTGCTATTCATCCTTCACTTCAAATAATTTCCTTTCAAACGAGCCTGCTTCTCCCACTCTCTGTTGCTCCCTTTTCGACCATCTTGCATCATCAAAGTCCAAATTATGCTTATCTTTTCCCCTAACTACTTGGTACGCTTGCTTCTCACGCCTCCATTTCTTATTTCATTGCTTTTCCACGAGTCTAGCATCAGAAGGGGGGGTAAAAGGGCTGAAGTCATCAGGATTAGTTAAAGGAAATAGCAAAAGGGCAGTTCCAACGGTCTTCGTTCGGAAGAAGGGAATGAGACAAGTTCCCTCGGGAGGCTGTCGTTCCCGATAGAAAGAAATGGGATTAGCTGGATCCGATTCGGTTGCTTATTGGCTTACCATGCTCCCTAACCATTAAGGCGATCTTTTGGCCCCCACTCACTCACTCTCTCTCTCTCTCTCTCTCTCTCTCTCTCTCTCTCTCTCTCTCTCTCTCTCTCTCTCTCTCTCTCTCTCTCTCTCTCTCTCTCATTTCCACTTTGCTTTACATACAGTCATACCCATGGCAGTAATTAACAAAGCAGGTTATGCACCCTCAGCCAAGGATAATGCTATCTGTGCGTACCTGCAGAGCTTATATCTTCAACCTCCAGGTTGTAAAAGCAATTATAACCAACAAAACTAATTACCGTATCAATTAACAAAAACGATGATTGATTCCGGGTAAGCGCTAATGAAGAATCAGAAGACCGTACCAAAGGCTGCATTCCTCGCATAGCCTTCCCTAATTTCAATTGGGAATGACCCTCCTCATACATCAAGGGATTTCTTCAATTATGCTAAGAAAGGTTTCGATTCATAAATCTGCAGCCGAAACACTTGAGACGTCTCTTTATATAAATCAAGATTATCTTAATCACACATTCATTAACGTTAAGCGGTTAGATTTTTTATAACATAAATTATATTAGATGGATACACAAAATTTATAGGATTTACTTTACCATAATTGCTTCTCGTAATAGCATTAAAGCGGATACAAAAAAATAGCAAAAGATTAATGAGAACTAATATACTGAAAATGCCCAACGGCGACTATTTATCAGAGTATTTTTTTTAAACATTTGCTATAGTCCATATGAACCGAGCAATTTTGCCTCCTCAGAAAGAGTGGGTGAATCCTTAGGAATAATACTAACTAAAAACAGGGACTAGCTTCGTTTGTACTAACTCAAAAACACTAAGATAATACGTTCACCATTATTATAAAGAATAAGTGTGGAGCTGGTGAATGTTACAATGTTGCACATCCACACACACAAACACACACACACACACACACACGCACACACACACACATATATATATATATATATATATATATATATATATATATATATATATATGTGTGTGTGTGTGTGTGTGTGTGTGTGTAACGTGTTCATGTTCATACCTGAAATCAGAGTAATACGAGATATTTATATACAAAAGGACCACAGAGAAATATTAAACATTGTATAAACCTGAAAGATTTCGCCTATTTTTATCAGGATACCTTAAAAAAAAGAACTGATAACATAGCTATAGGGATGTTCATTATATAATCCAACAAACATGCAAGCACAACGCCACTGTTAATTAAAAGGAAAAATTCATAAAACCTTCGTTGGTTTTGAAGCCATATCCATGACAAAAAAAAAAAAAGAAAAAAAAAAAAACGACAACAACAACGTGGAGTTCGAAACGTGTGTAGGTACTGGATGTTGGACATGATAAAAATGTGAAAGCTCTTAATGTCATAGGATTGAAAAAGGGTTATTAAGGCTATAATTAGGGTTTGGAATTTAATCCCAGCATTCAGATTTGGTAATTAAAAAAAGACAACAAACTCGTTGGCAATTAAAAAAGTAGTTTGCTTACAGATGACATTGTTATGACTTTCCATGTTCCATTAATGACGAAAATTCCTATTTTATGAAATATGTAATCTCGTTTACCACTACCTACGGAAATCTAATATTTACAGTGAAAAAAAAAATAATGAATAAACCACTTCCACAAAGGGAATAAGGTCACTAAATGCATCACTCACATGGATGTTTATATAAAATTGAAAACGTTGTGGAATAATGACAAAATTTTGATAATAGGTGGATTAGATTTGTGAAACTGTGTCGTATAACCAGGCTTTTGATGGCCTGAAAGGCCAACCAACAACAGGTATAATGGGGCGATTTACATTAGGCAGAGGTAAATTTTTCGCCAATAAAGAAAACAAGGATTTAAATAACAAATAATCAAGATTACTTTGCACAAAAATTGATATTTGTTGGATGAAAATAAGTTTTACATCAAGATACTTGCATAAATTGAAACTTTTAAGATATATTACTTATACAGTAACTATCCCCCTATACAATGAAGAGGAATTGTGACTGTATATATATATATATATATATATATATATATATATATATATATATATATATATATACACACTAGTATATGCAACCCTTAAACATGATGGCTAAATATTTAAATCAATATTCACATACACTCATCTCCTCTCACAAAGGTATGACTACTTCCCATCACAACTACCCGAGGGACAGGGAGAGCTGCAAGTGACCGGAAAAGATATATACATACATACACACATATATATAATTATATATATAAATATATATATACATATATATATATATATATATATATATATATATAAAGTGTCTGTGTATATATCATATATACATATATATATATATATATATATATATATATATATATATATATATATATATACAGACACTTGATAGAGCAGTGATACACATTCCAATCCTACTTATAAAATACTTTCCGTACTGGCATTGTCATAAGTAGATGCAATACGATTAAAGGAATATGTTATTAATACAGAGAAATAATTTTATAGCCAAAATGTGAGCAGCTAGACGAGATTCGACTACCATGGTGTTTGGTCAAAGCTGTCATCACTTCACTGTCGTCAGCATTTTGGAAACAAACCGAGCCTCTACGAAGAGTGCCTGCAGCGATAAAGGAACTGTCTTGTTTGGACCAAGATGTCAGCGCCTTAATCAGTGGAGTCAGCATATTTTGAGAAACTGAGTTTTAAGGGGAAAATGTCATCTCAGGTGGAAACGTGCCGCACTTTTGTTATGATTTAACAAGAGGTCCAGATTGCACCAGAAATTTGTTCTAGGAGATTCCATGGCGTAATCGAAGTGGGCGTTTTTGAGGAAATTAATCAAGACGCAGAATTATATAAACCTCCTTATATGGAAATGAGGAAATGACGACTTCCCTCTGTAATTAGCTCCACCCATACATGGCTATATAAACTTCAAGATGAGATTGTCCAGGGGAGATAGGACAGAACATAGGACAAGAGAGGAACTATGTCCGAGCCAGATAGCAACCACGTCCTGACAAGATAAGAAGCAGAGTAGACCAGAAGTCTAATACCGACAGTTTCCAACTTTCCCTTCAACCGACAAACGCCTATCTCCAAAATCCTGTTATGGCCGAGAAGAAGAGACAAATTGAAGCAGCCACCCTTCCCTGCTTGTAACGAGAAGTAGCCAACAGTGCCTGTAGCCTGGTCTTAGTTCTACACTATAACTGAATTCTTGAAGATTTCTCATGTCCCAGCTTTATGCCACCCTTTCTGTGATGTCTTCGAATCCAAAGTCATCATGCCAGTTTCACCTAAACTTCAGCCACCCTTCTGCTATGTACTCAAGATTAAGCCTCCGCACTAGTATCATTTAAACAGCTGCAGAGAAATATTCAAGGTCAAGGTTACAGTCAGACGAAATGTCCAATTCATGTAATCAGCCATAAGTATGGACATCGTTGTCAC
>NC_090768.1:20979106-20984106 GCF_036898095.1 Palaemon carinicauda
TTTTATCTGAAGCAAAATTTTTTGTTTTGGAATTTGGTGCATAGACAAAGATTTCTCGAACTTCCAGCTCTTGAACAACCAACGTATAACTGACTGACCGTGGGAGAAGCATAGTTCTATTAAATGTAGTCCAGCAACGGCTAAAGTTTGTCCTTGCTATTTGTTATTGGACAAAACACTCGCACAGGAAATTGGAATCTCTTTAATTCAAAGGGTATAATTGATGGAATAAAAGGAATTCAAGGTATAAATGCGTAATCTCCTTTGATACAGCCTGTAAGAATAGTGGCTTCAATCACATGTGGCATTAACCTCTTTACTAACATTCGTGTGCCAATGCATAGTCTTGGCTGATCTAGGTGTCTTAGTAGCATAACTGGCACTCCAACCTTTAATAGAAGACGGTTTGGAGGAAATCCTGGAGGCTCTAGAGAATTTGGAAATTCAAGATAGTTAACTGCTTCATTTCAATCGATGAGAGAATCAACAGATTTATATGTGAAAGAATTACCCGGAATTGAATCTAAAAGTTTTTCATTAATGTCACTTACCGTTACATTTTTTTTTTCTTGGTGCCAAAATTGCCCTTTGAACTATCCAGGCATGGTTCTGATAATGATGCATGCGTTATATTTGGAAATACAGTGCATGTAGAATAAATTCTTCAACCGAATTAACCGTGGTACTTATAGGTGTAAATTGTAGGTCACCATTATTACCAAGGGGTAACCTCCCCTCTCCAAGTTTTTTTTTTTTTTCTTTTTTTAAATTCTATGGCAATTTCATCTCCGAACAATTTAGCTCTCATGTTTGTAGATAATTTTCTAGTTTTCACGTCTGCCTTGGTTGCATTGGGGATGACTGGTAGGGTTTGACGAAAATCCCCTAAAAGTAACAGTGTTGTTCCTCCCATCACCAAATTACAGTTTCTGATGTCTCTTAAAGCTCTGTCCAACGGCTCTAATAATATTTCATGTGCCATAGTACACTCATTCTAAACAATTGAATGGCACTTTTGAAGAAGTTTGCCAGTTACAGAAGACTTGCTAATGTTACAAACAGGTGTTTCATTGGTGATTAAATCTAATGGAAGTTTGAATGCAGAAGTGCAGTTCGTCCTCCTGGAAGTAATGTAGCAGCAATGCCCGATGATGCTACTGCCGAGGCTATCCTCTTCCGTTGCCAGAACTTCCCTAATATAAGATTTATAAGAAAAGGTTTCCCAGTTTCAACTGAGCATCTAGAATTAAATACCCCCACTTCTGCATCGAACTTGCTCACTGATTGCGGTATAAATATACCTTTGGTCACATAGGAGCTTTGATTATTATTTCTAAAAAGTTGGAAAAGTCTAGGGCGCCAGCCTGCCCGAATTCATGGACATATTTCAATTTTCATGGGGGTCTTCTGCCACCGTTTGCCCGTTCCCAGTGACCCGAAATAAATGAATAACGTGATCATTTGATTCTCAGAAAAAAGGTATATAAGATCCGTATTTTTGTTTTTATCTAAATGTCAACAGCTTTATTTCTATAGCAGACAGGCAGGTAGACAGACAGACAAACTTTGAGCTTTAAATATTAGAATATATATCAACAATGCAAAATACTAAACGCTTATATGCAGAATGTTTTTTCATCAATTATCTTATTCCTTTGAAAACGATGATCCAAGATGAAAATATAGTTATTACCTCTTTTATCCTTTGATTGTCTTAGCAAGAATAAAGATAAGAAAAATTTAGTATCATGTATTCTACTGTATACCCCCTACGCAGGTAGCTAAGCAGCAGTCTTAATCCCCTCCTTAATATGCGTCACTTAAGTCTAATTTACACACACGTTATCGTTTCCAGAAAAGTAGAAGTTACATATTTCCCTTGTGAACTCGCTTTCCCTAACGTATACTGTATACACAAACTATTCATATTTGTTTTCAACACCATGTGTGTGTGTGTGAACATGCGTATATGTGTATACATTTCCATCTAAAAAGTGGGTGAGCGTGGCTAAAAGAAAGTGCTTCACACACTATCTAACCGCCTCTCTCGAGAATTCTCTTTCTTCCTAAAAACCACCATCTGTTATGCCCACAATATAGTATCCCCTCGCTGTAAGCCGGTGTTTAATAAGATGTCTAAAGGCACAGTGCCACTCACTTGTCTGCGTTTTCCTACCCCTAAAAGGTGCCACAGGTGGTATAGATTTTCACTCAAGAGGCGGTTAGGTGCGTCAGCTCCTTTATTGACTGGGAGAGAAAGAGAGAGAGTGGCGAGTCTTGTCTGTTTTAGGAAAAGAATCTACTTACAAATTCTGAAGATCTGAATGTGGTTCTTCCTTAAGGGGGGAGAGAGAGAGAGAGAGAGAGAGAGAGAGAGAGAGAGAGAGAGAGAGAGAGAGAGCGAAAAAAAGAAGCTAATATTCACGTTTAAGTGAAAAGGTTCGAAAATGCAGAACATCGAGTATCCACTATAAAACACATCACTATGCATGTAAGTACTCACTGAGCGTGTACATTTAGACAAAATAACACACTGTGTGGTACAGAACTTGACTCACACTTAGTTTGTCATGGATCACCTGCGACCTACCACACACCAGCCAGTTAGTTACGAACGTCAACTGAGGCCAACAGAGATGGCATATGCTAAGCAACCTCGCTCCTCAAGACTTTCTGTGAAACCAGGAAGCTGTACCATTAAGGTACCTTTCTTAAAAGGGGATAATATAAGAAGCATTCATACATATACTGTACATATAACACACACACACACACACACACACACATATATATACATATATATATATATATATATATATATATATATATATACAGTATATATATATATATATATATATATATATTTATATATATATATATATTTATATATGTGTATACATATATATATACATTATATATATATATATATATATATATATATATACATATATATACACACACACACATATATATATATATATATATATATATATATATATATATAAATATTCATTTATACACATATACTGTATATATAGTATATATGTATATACATACACATACAGTATATACATATATATATATATATATATATATATATATATATATATATATATATATATATTTAAGCAGAACGCTTGTGATCAAGTGGGTGTCATATTCACCTTACCAGTGAGAGGGCAAAGATTCAATTCCCGATGGGATTAAATGTTTTAGATTAAATTTATGGAATATGGGTGATATGGTCCAACGCTGGGGCCTGGCAGGACATTCAACACCAACATGCAACAGGATGTAAACCCACCAATTGCATTTAAAAGAAGGACTGTAAGATGAAACAAGAAAGCAAGAATGAAGTAATTGAAGAAAAGCATGTTAAAAATTTATTTCAGATAAGGGTTGCCCGGATACCGCAGAGACCTTCAATACATACTTTGCTCAGCGTGAGATGATCTGACGGTGCTACCCTCCTACAGAAGACTATTAGTATGTTCAGTTTGACCTACATCGCCCCGGCTGAAAATTAATACTTAGGAGTTATGGAAAGGCTAGGCCCACTGCCAACAAGTGGAAACTGCTATCTTGCAGTTGGACTATTTAGTCAAAAGTTAGGCCCACCGCCTATAACCCCTCTACCAATTTATTTACCATGCCTAATGCTTTTAGAAACGTTGATGCAGCTATTAGCGAAGCCAGTCATGATCCCCCTACTGGCACGATAGATGGACGAAGGGTACCGTAGAGTTCACGACTTTGGCCAAAGTGGCTAATGACGGAACTGGTATTTGGAAGGTCGGCACACTAACGGGAAGATTGAGGGGATTAGTGGATGTAATGGACGAGGAAGATAGATATCTTGTGTGTGCAGGAGACAAATTGGAAAGGAAATGGAACTGGAGAGGTGGGAAATGTGTATGAGATCTATTACACCGGGTCATGAGCGGGGAGAAATGTAGTTTGGGTTATAATGAGTAATAACTGGAAGGAAAAAGTGCTAGAAGAGGATAAATGATAGATTTTAAAGATTTTAATGATAATAGTGGATCAGTTGGTGAATATAATATCAGCATATTCCCCTGAATGGGTTGCCAAAAGAAAAAAAAAATGTTTCGACAAAAGATTGAGGGAACTATTAGAACAGTGGAAGAGGAAGAGAGGCTAATCATAGGAGCAGACACGAATGAGAGTGAGGAAGAGAAGGGAAGGATATGAGGAGGTACATGCATGTCAAGGGTTTGGAAATTAGAAATAAAGACAGGGAGTATATATTAGAGATGGCTCAGAGTTTTGAATTAGCATGTATGAACACCTGGTTTCAGAAGTTGGATAAGCACCTGGTAACCTGATAAAATGGACGATTGAGAGGGTAAATAGATTACATCCTGGTTAGAGGAGTTCACAAAAACAATGTAATGAATTGTAAAGTGATTTTTGGGAAAGCATGTAATAAATAACATATACAAATATACTAGTAGTGATTGATTTTAATATGTAATATAAAAAAACCAAGAGAAAGAGATCTAAATTAAGGTTTGGGACCTTAAAGGAGAAAAGGGTGAGCAACTTAAGACACTTGGGATCTATCATTAGTCAAGAAAGAGGATACGAGACTTGAGTTGATAATAGGATAAAAACAGCCTGAGGGAAGTGGAGGGAGGTGGCAGGAATGGTATGTGACAAGAAAATGCCAATCAAGCAAAAAGTCAAGATCTACAGCATCGTAATAAGACCAATGTAAATCTATGGATTGGAAACGTAGGCTTTAAGACGAAATATGAATTAGATATATAAGCAAAACCAAACTTAACTTCAGGACACACACATAAATAAGAGGAGGCAAAGCTTAAGAGAACGGAGATGAGAATACTGAGATGGATTATGGAAATATCACTGCTTGAAAGATTGGAAAATTATATAAGAAAAAGAATCGCAGGTATAGTAGAGATTAGAGTTAATAAGAGTGTCACGACTGAGATGTCGTGGGCACGTATTGAGGATGT
>NC_090768.1:20989106-21016606 GCF_036898095.1 Palaemon carinicauda
GAGTTCTCTAAAAATCTATTTCCTTTTCTTCATCCGAGGAATGGCTGATCTCATCATCATCATCATCATCATTATCATCATCTTCCTGTACATCAGATTCTTCAATGGTTAACTTATCAGGAATATTTGAGACAGTGAACCAGACAATCATCAATCTGCCATTCTGGACTTTCCAGCCATGTCCTTCAAGGACCAAATGAGTCTGGATCGGCTTCCCTTGCATTCCTCTATTTGTGTGCAACAAAGTTAGTTCTTAGCAACTTCTGTTGCAACACTTTTTGGCAAGGAGGAAGACAACAGGGGTCTGTAGTTTTGATTTTATCAGACGGATCAGTTTCCTTCTTAGGGGCATATAACTTGCGGAAAAATTGAAGCCTGGCTTCATCAACACTTGTCAGGTTCCGAACTCCATAGACAATGCACAAGTACTCTTCAACTACAGCAGCAACATCTGGATCGATGACATCTGAGTCTCCAAGGTGACTAATTGCTTTTGTGAACCTAGGGTTGTTTTTCATTATTTCAAATGGCTTCCACTTTGCTTTTCTCATAAAACAGGCTGTGTAATCACAGCCTGTCAGCGCATGGAAGCTTGGTTGCAAGATGTGAGATGTGACATATGTATGAAACGCATGGAATTTCTAGAACTCAATCCAGCATCCATCCAAATCTGTGCATTAAGAAATCTAGCATGGTAGAGAATGATGATGATGACGTCAGTGTCGTTACTGCGAATGGCAATCACTGGGACCACATCATGGTTAACAGCAACAAAGTTTGCATGGTACAGTAACCGTGTATCAGCTTCTTCATGCCTGCACTGAAGCTCATGAACCAGGATCCTGTTGACAGTTACACGTGCTGAAGTGTAAAGGTAGCATTCATGTTCCACTGTAAAGTAGACCTGATGTCCCTGAAGAGTCGATGCATATCTATCTGATGACCATTCATCCTTCAAGAAGGCCAAAAACTCTGTTTTGAAATGTGATGTGCTCCAAGCCGTGTTGAGATCTGGTGGTCTTTTCTGTGACGAGCCAGTGATTATGTAGGTAGTGGGTGTCCTACCACACAAGTCATGTTCAATGTCCTTGATACTTGGCCCTTAGGATATGTGTCACAGACTATGTGTACAATTTCACCAGTGCTACAAGCTTATTTCAAAATGGACATTGCCATGCCCCCCTAGGTGGATGGCATGTCAAGCGTACGGAAGAAGAATATAGGATCAATAATATACACATCAGTCCTGTTTGGTATGGCATTCAAGTTTCCCATTGCTTCTAATTTTTCCATTTATGTCCTCTTTGATGTCTTGTTCATATCACCAGTTATATGACACAATGAGAAAGGAACTGGAGTGAGAGGATAGGACAAGTTAATACTGAGATCAAGTTATTGCGTTACTGACAAATACAGCAGCCTTCTAAATGTCTCTGGTGCATTTTTCTTCCTTTATCTGTTTGTCCTTTGTGGTGAATTTAACTGTTACTGCATCCTGTGTGACATTTATCACCTTTCTTTGCTTAACAGTCCGTTCAAAACGCCCACCATCTACATTACATTCATTAACAAAAACTTGATGCCAAGTAGATCCAGTTTCTTTTGACTGCAGAAGTCTGTCTTTCACACCATCCAGTGTTTAGGCAATACAGAGTATCATCATTAACAGTGAATGGATTGAGAGTGTTCTCCACCTCTGTGATCGTGCTCTTAGGGTATGCATTGTCTTTGGCTATCCTTGATGGCTTTAGTTCCTGTATTGCATCATCCACCAGTGTGATTCCAGCCATTTCCAGGAGACAACTCACAAATACTCCCCTAAAAGATCTTGTCACTGTCAACGCCATACGGACTGCAACATTCTGTGTAAATGCAGCAATACCCTTTTGGCTGGATGCGGCATCCCTATTCACAGCTTGCTGTAAGGTAATAGCAAATGCACTTCTGGAAAAGGTATTCCTAGTTCTCCGCACAGAGAGTGCTTCAAAACTTTGCTTGATTCCGGGATGTGTCATTTCCATATTGAGCAGATTGAGGTGATACAATGACATCCAACGGGCATAGCTTGGTTTGTGAGTTGCAAAGAATATAAGAATCATTGAGCCTAAAGCATTGATGTAGAGGTCTAGGTCATATGTCCTGCTGGCCCTGTCAAAAAGCATGAATATGTGAACGAGATCAATGTAGAGAAACCAGAACCTAGCAGTAGAGCCATGATGACCCTGACAAGTCTGATCACAGAATTTACCATATCTTTCCAACAAATTACAAATTACAGCGGACTCCAATAATGTCAAAAGTGATTGGGGTGATGGGTCTGCAGAAAATGAATTCAGCAACACCATGCATTCATCTGGTATTCCACCTTCTACCAAAAATTGCTTAAAATGCAGAATCTGCAAGGCAAGTGCAAACAGGGGATGGATACGCTTGCATCTGTTCAAATGTTTTCCACCAATGAACCCTCGTACTGAACCATGAGCCAACACATAAGCCAAGCTAAGAACCTCGGTACAACCAGACTATTCAACAATATAACCTAATGCGCTGAAATAGGTCATGGAAATATGAAATGCACCAAAACAAACAAAGATATTGTCAAAGAAAGAGGATTCTTGTGCTTGGTTCTGGAGTGCAGGTTTTGCGATAACAAGGTCACATGTCAATATAGCATATGCCTCACTGCACTCACTTGCAACCTTTTGAGACCTGGCCAAAGTTTCTTTAACTACATCCAATCTTGTTGGTGGTAGTTCAATATTTTCCATATACCCAATCTACAGCAAAGGGAGTCTGTCCTCTGTGACCAAGAAATTCCAGCCTGCCACATAGGGGTGCTGGACATCAGGCAGCAGCACATTAACCAGATAATATTAATTTTCTTTGCTATCTCCAGGCTGGATTGTGGATCTTGTGAATATTTTCAAATTTGAACCTCGACAGTGATGGCTTTCTTCTATATATCATGATTTGTCGCTAAGGCGCATCAAATATTCGTCGTCTTTTCACAGGTACTTGGTCAGTAGCTGCATCAGTATTTGTGGTCCCTTCAGTCTCAGCACCTTGCATCACACCTGCAGCAGGCCTATTCTGGTAGCATATCACAATGGTGTCATGATGAGTGTCTTTGCCAGATAGGGTTTCTGTCAGCTCGTCATAATTATCCCAAGCAAGACCTGTGGAGAGACCAACTTGAGGTAAAAGCATATCAGGTAAAAGCTGCCCTTCTGCTGTGATTTTTGACGCTATAACCGTCTCAATTGATTCAGCTGTGTGATAACTTACCGCATGACCCTAGTGATTAGGAATTTCCACAACTCTGCGACTACCTGTGAGGCTTTTCATTCCGACTCCCATACAAAGATGCTTGGATGGTTTTACTCATCCCTGGCTGGTACAGTAAATAACATCCTGGGATAGTGAGACTACCCTTAGCTTTACTTATTCACTAGGCTTATCTTTATTCTGCAAGACACAGAGAAGTGTGGTAAAAACCAAATGAAGACGGTCTGGAATTTCTACTTGCTCTTTCTTAAAATCCTCAAGTGACAAGGACACAGGCAATTCAGGTGCACACTTACAAATTTCAAGGATGTTAAAACGCAATGTAGAGGCTGTTTTTATAATATTTTAAAGAGAAAACAGGTGCACACACAGAGTCAATAAAACAAATCTCAGTAATATAGGTGAACCATCTATCAACTAAATTTTAAACGGTTTGAGGAGTACATTTCACAGGAACCGTTTAATAATGACTTTTGTCATATCAGTCATAATGCTGGAATAGATCCCATATTCTTCAAAAAACTTTATTTATGTCTCTTCTTTATATTCTATTCATATTTAGTAAACCCTGGTCAAATTTTGATGTCTTATTTAGCCAAAATTCAGCTAAAACCCAAAACCGGCATTGCAAAAGGCTGACCTTGACCTTTTGACCCTTGGTGACCCCCAATAATCATTTAATTGATGTTGTTTGATATGAAATAAGTCTGCATATCAATAGCATCATTTTGGTATATAGTTCTTTATTCTAGACCCAGGATGAAAGGAGCTGCAGCTAATTTACTTTCCTCCACCCCCATATTTTGCCGAAAAATTAAAAGTCCGTTTTCGGGCAAAAGGAGTTAATAAAATCCACACCCACCCCTGCCCAACTTAAACATACCCATTTATGGATGTCCCATGGTAGACCCTTTCCAAAAATGCACACTAGAATTTTGGTCATCTCCGGTAAATAAATGGCTGCTAGCTCTTGGACTATATGGGGACATTTGTGAACCACTTGGATGTGTGTTGAGGACGGGTTATGGGTTAGGTGGGACTTGGGGAAGAAAATGCAAGGAATAGAAATTGATGCAGAAAGTTGACTCTAGCGGTCAACCCTGCTATACAAAAGGACAGATAAGGTTGAAAGAAGACACACACGTGCATATATATATATATATATATATATATATATATATATATATATATATATATATGTATTTATATATATATATATATATGTATATATACATACATGTATATATATATATATATATATATATATATATATATATAAATGCCTGTATGTATATTTACATATATACATATTACATACATAATACACACATATATATGTATATATATACAAATAATATATACATATACATACAAATTTGTTATGACATATACATACATACATACATACATATATATATATATATATATATATATATATATATATATATTTGTATATGTATATGAATATGTATATATATATATATATAAATATATATATATATATATATATATATATATATATATGTGTGTGTGTGTGTATGTATGTGTAAATGTGTATATATGTATATTTATATGTATATGTGTATATGTACTGTATATGCATATATATATATATATATATATATATATATATATATATATATACTGTGTGTATATATATATATACACATATATATGGATATGTATACGTATATGTATATGTAAATAAATATATATATATATATATATATATATATATATATATACAATATATATATATACAGTATATATATACACACACACAATATATATATATATGTATATATATGTATATGTATATATATATGTATGTGTGTGTAAATATGTATATGTATATGTATATATATGTATATGTTTATGTATATGTAAATATAGAAATATATATGAGTAAAAGTATATATATATGGATATGTATATGTAAATATATATATATATATATATATATATATATATATATATATATATATATATGTATATATATATATATATATGTGTGTGCATATATATATATATATATATATATATATATATATATATATATATATATATATATATATATATATATATACTGTACAGCAATACCTCCCTAGCCACTGATTCCCAAACAGGTTATTCGACTATCAACAACTGAAATACTGATACCATTATGAACAAAATATACGTAGAAAATTCAATGAAACACAGCCGCTAAATTGGAAGCATCGGGAAAAAACTTCAAACTGGGTGAATTTCCAACACCTATATGTATAGTGTAAAATTGCTGTAAAATTGTTTCAAGTTAAGAGAATGTTGGCAAAAAGGTTAAAATATTTCTCCTATTCTTTCCACTTCTTTACTTCCTTTAAATTTCTGTTATGCATATACATTTTCTGTTCATTACAGTCTAGTTTATTCGTTACACCTCAACTCGAATTGTTATATCATATCATCCTTATTCCCTTCTTAAATCATATAATCCTTATTCCATTTTATTAAATATATATCCCACTTTATTCCATCTGCATCGACTTGAGCTAATGCAAATTTTTATCGATAAAATCACCTCATGAAATCCTGTATAAATTTCTTTCCCAGTCCTTTACTAAAAAAGAAAAAAAAAGTTTCAGGCTTTGGCGAATCCTTTTACACTTGACGGAGCCCAAAATGGTAGCCCTCGCTATTTCTAACACCTTCGCTATTCCACCCACACATCTTATGATTAGGTTATTTTTGAAAAATAATTTCCACATAATCTTATTTATTAACCAAAATTGTATCCTTTAAAGACATCATAACAAAATTGAATGAATCTTGTATAAAGTCACAATATGAATCACATGGTCAGAAAAACGGTTGACTTCTAGTATCAACTTTAACCATCTAACTCCTTTAAAGGAAAATTTCATCTTCAGTTTGACTATGGTGTTTAATTATTATTTGTATAGAGTTGAATACATTTTATAGCATAACGCCTTTAAAGAAATTTCTTTTAGAAAAAAAGGTGCAGTTTTTGGGTCGCTATCATCTAAAAAAGATAACTGAATTTCAAAACTTTAAAAGAAATAGCTCCCTTATTTTTCAACCTGAAATAACATGTTTTATCTAACTGAAAGGAAAGACAAGAAAAATTCTTTACTTTTATTTCAGAGAGAGAGAATCTTTCACATCACATATTACGAGAATTTTATCATGCATTTTATATCATCAATATTACCTGACTATATAAAGAACCGTGTTATGATTAAAGCCTCTTTTAATCATTTTACTGATAATATCTGTTTAGTATGGTTAATGTATGACATGAATGCCGAAGGGTTAACATGTTTTGGTGAAGTTATTGTGCACGTGTTTTGTTTTATCTCTCTTTTACTGTTGTCATTTTTAGTATTAATATCATACAGGACAGTATCGTGTTATTACTTCACTAATAAACGGTATACAATATTTTTCATTTTTTAAGATTAGCAGTTTAGTGTAGTAGAACATTAAAATTCTTATATACGAGAGAGAGAGAGAGAGAGAGAGAGAGAGAGAGAGAGAGAGAGAGAGAGAGAGACGAGGGAATATTATTAACATTGCAAGTATAAGATTTTAATGTACTCGACTATAATATTACTACAGTACAAAACATTTAGTGATATAGTTTATTCTACATTTAACGTACAATAACAGGTCTCAAGTGAAAAACAATACACCATTAGAGTTTATGTCGCCTATCATTTGGGGAATCCCACCACAGAGGAGGTTATTCATTCTGCACTTCTTTCTTCAACTGAATATTTCCGGCTTAATGCAAAATGAGTTCCCCATCTTTAGGACAATGGATTATCATCACTTCAAATCTAGGATTTCCGCCAATCATAAACTCGATACTAACGATGATTGCCTTTCCCATTCGCTAACAAAGCGATATCAGTTACTGAATAACGTGCAGTCAATATCAATTTGCTTTTAGCTTTAAATTCCTTAAATTTCTGACAGAAAATGCATATTGCAAGCGGCTCAGATTCTGAAGAGTCAAAAGCTTACAGATCGTGGGAGTATAGCATTCACAAAGAGTAATTCACATCCTCGGCGATTTAATAACTCTTTTCATCGCAAAGGTTATACTTCTTAACCTAATCCCTTTGCAAATTCAATCAGTAGTGTTTGTTATCACTCGACTGTTCTAGTAGGGCAGAATCCTTTAATAATAAGAACAGGGATACACAAAGTCCTTTTGAAATAAACAATATGAGTGGGTTTCAATAGTTTCTATTGATGTGTTGAGATTATTTTACTTTTTAATCATATTAGGTGGCAAAAACACAGGCAATTCGTTGACAACACAGCTATAGATTGATATATGACTGCCAGTAAACTATAAGAACATTCGAAAGAGATCCTTCAAACAGCACCATACGAAAAACTCATATATCTTTAGAAATATTCCGTTGCCATCTACATGTAATTCTTCTACTTTTCTGTTTGTCATTAAATAGTAAGATTTTTTTTTCAAACTATTTATCGCAATACGCAAATACAAGACGGTTAGATGGGATGAGAGGTTTACAACAAATATACTTAAAATGCACAATTCAGGTATCATTGCTGCATCATTCACAAACTTCATATATATATATATATATATATATATATATATATATATATATATATATATATATATATATATATATATATATATATATATATATATATATACACACATATTGTTAGTGAGCAGCATTGCCACTTAAATTCGTCTAAGTTTTTCTCTTTTTTTCAGGGATAGAAATATTTCAAGACCATAAACATAATCATAGATATATTAAGTGAACAGCTACAGCAGAGGGTATTTAGCAAAACGAAGGAGTTAAAGACTATGATAAAAACAAGTAATAAATTATATCCCTATGATTCCCTAATATTGAAAGGTGTAATCAAACTTTATACATGAGAAAACTTTGATTTCATTTCAACATCTTTGACAGCAAGAACGTAATAGCTTAAAAATAAGTGTATAACCAAAAAGAAAAAAAAAAATAAATATACTAACATCAAGTGTCTTAGGAAAACTAGTGAGGATATTAAGTGTTTACATTATCATGACCCTAATTGAAAAAAAAAAAAAATAGAACAACGCCTAAACTTTAATCCCCATCAGTCGATATGTGTTTTTCGTTAGCAGCCAAACAAGATGGATACACAACAAAAATGGAATAATGCAGTAATAAAATATGGAACGAACGTGTCATTAAATTTCACGTACCTTTAAAATTTATTGCACAAGTTCCCTGAAACCATTATTCTTTCCCTTTTAAGAGGCTCAATGAGATTCCCTTCGCATCTCTCCCGTCAGTTTCCATCACGTAAAGGGTATATGTCATGGTTTGGTTAAGATTTCTATTTCATGCATGGATTTATTTCTATAATAAAACTGAAAATATCAATGTATCTAACGGTCTATTTATTTATGTATCTAACTACCTTATTACCTAAGTAGGTTATATAATTATCTCTCTCTCTCTCTCTCTCTCTCTCTCTCTCTCTCTCTCTCTCTCTCTCTCTCTCTCTCTCTCTCTCTCTCTCTCTCTATATATATATATATATATATATATATATATAATATATATATATATATATATATATATATATATATATTATATACATACATATATATATGTACACATACATACATATATATATATACATACATACATATATATATACATACATATATATATATAAATATATATATATACAAACATATATACTGTATATATATATATATATATATATATATATATATATATATATATATATATATATATATATATATATATATATAGACTTTCATCTAAGAAAGGTTGTTCAAGTAGATGTTAACCATCCGGCTCTGGTCAAGTCCTTTTGGATGATGTTACTATAATAACAGGGAACAGATCAACAGAGGCCCAATATATTACCCTCCGTATCATCGATCTCGGGCCTCAATACGACAATTTCAACAAAATAACATACTGCAGCGACTCCAAAGAATGTTAATTTCTTCAAAAGGTTACGTAGATATTAGGTTCCTAATATGGATTTTATATCAACATGGGTCTGCTCTCTCGCTCATAATGCAAAGTCTTTAAAAACAAATATGTTAAGTCTTACTACTTATAGAAGTAAGCAAAATATGCAGTCTGGTTTCCTTGTTAAATATAATATACTTCAATAGACTACTTTCTCTCGAGCAATTACAACCTTAAAACCTAACTGGCATTACATACGACCTTCTTACCCCTTATACAATAAGTTATTACTGAGCCTATATAAATAACATAACGAAAAAGTGAGGCTTACTCTTCACAAACGTATGGGCCTCAAAACGCTCTACATTTGCTGTCAGCAAACATTCCAGTATATGTCGAGAGCGCATTATTAAGGCTCTACTTAACAACATAATTGTAGCTGTCAGAACTCCTTCCCTTCCACTTCTATTTCTCATTTCTCACACACACACCCATTATATATATATATATATATATATATATATATATAAAACATATATTATAAGAGAGAGAGAGAGAGAGAGAGAGAGAGAGAGAGAGAGAGAGAGAGAGAGAGAGAGAGAGAGAGAGAGAGAGAGCGCTCATCGGCAGGACATCTAACCACCCAACATGCGCAGCTCCAATTACCTCTCTCTTGCATACTCTGCAATTCTTTGATAATAGGGGCCATTCTTTCTAACACCCAAGTCACTCAAGCTATTCAGCAATTCCCCAAAATTTCTAATCCACAGCCTGTTATGTAAAATATTTAATTCTTTTGTACATTCTTTCTATATAGCCATGCTCTATCTTAAACACTCGATTCATACTTTTCACTTCACCAGCATTTTTTTTTTTTTCAGATTACTGTATCATCTCTAAACACCTAATTCAGCCTTTCACCTTTCAACTTTTTAACTACTTCTACGTATTTCCATAAGCTTTACACTTCAATTCTTTTCATATGCTATGCAAATAGTTCATCTTAACAGCTTCAAGCAACGTTTTACCTGTTCATGCATTTTACCTTAAGGATTTTGTGCCGTCACCTCACATTGAAACATCTCATTTCCCCACACTGGTCCACTTTTTAAATAATGAACTCGAAGATTCCATTAATTCCACAATACCTTCTTAGCTTGAATTTAAACATTGGAATTTTCCTTCTCTCTCATTTCCTAGAATCCACTACAACTCTTTGTTCAAGATCATTGTTCACCATCAAAGAGTTGTCGCCATTAGTTACTTGGGAGGGCAAGCTTCATTTGCCGTTCTGTTTGGATTATCATGTTTGATATGATCAAAATAAGGTTTTTTACACATTTAAGTTATATTATTGTAATTATAATCAAAATTGGATAATCTGTTATGATTTAAATGACAATCAACATTTGAAAGTCTTTTTTATTCAAGTTATAATCATTTTGTGTAATATAGTATTTAAAGAGAGAGAGAAAAAAAAAACATTGATAACCTCAATGCTAAAAAGGCATCAAAATACGATGTACTTTCGGATCGGCAATAACTATATAAAGCATCTTTAGAACTTTCATAAAAAATGAAATATGAAACTTGGATTAATGTTTTGAACTGATCCAGTCTTATCGGCAAAAATGGTGTTCTAAAAACAATAAAAATAAACCAATTGTTATTTAATAAACACGATAACAATTATAAGAATATATATAAAAAAAACACGAAAAGTATACGGCGTCGAACAAAGAAAATTGGCTTAGATATTGTTAAATATGAAAAGAATAATGCGACTTGCTCATAAGAGAACTGAGTTAAGCATAAGCTTCTCACAACTTTCCAGAGGATAGGGCTCTAAAGGGACGTAAATGGGAGAACTTTTAAGAGATCTGGTGAATCCAGTCAAAAGGAGGGTCGCTCAGGATCAGCTACATGAATGTAGATAAGAGTGGGGAAACGGAAACGGTCACGCAGAATTGTTTGCAAAGTATAAGTAGGCCAAGAACTGAGCTGATAATGCGGATTAGACTCTCAAGGTTTCACAGAGACAACACAAAGATGATGATGAGGTGATTCAGGGAGCTAGAATAAATATGATGTTGGAAGTAGTATATAATCTCTGCACGCTACGCCGGGGGTACATGACTTATCTTCCGAAATATTTTGAGTTATGAAATGTAATAGCAGTTTGAGGCTATGGCATATAAAGAATATTCATTTTCGTAACGCTCATTAGTAACCATATAACCAATACAAGTAAATCATGGCGTGTCACGCCTATATTTTCCCACTGTTACATGGGCGTCCATTGCAGTTGCATTCTCTTAATGAGAGAGCTCATCCCAAGTCATTCGTCTCTTTGAAATAAGAGCTCTATAACACTTGTAACGATTTTTAAACCTTTTCAGTATCTAATCCTTCAAACATGGAAACCTTCCGGTGTATTACTTCAATTCCATTAGTCTTTGCTCTCATGGGTTCTCAAAGAAGCTGAAGCTTTAACAATACCGTGAGGTTGGCTAGGACTTATACATAATGAAACGACATCACACCCTCTCCTGATTTTCCTTTTCTACATTAATCCATTTCATACCATGTGAGAAGGCCCTGATTCTCCCAAAACTTATTTTAAAATTTATTCATGAATTATGAAAACTTCCTCCTAGACATCAAATGGGAAAACTGCTTTCATCAACATACACAAAATAAAGCTGAATTCATCAACACAACATCAAATAAAAAACTGTCTTCATCCACATGGCATCAAACCACAAAATTTACCCCATCTACATTATATCATTCAAGAAAACTGCCTTTATCATCAGAGCATCAAACAAGGAAACAGCGTACGTCAACAGCATCAAATGAAAACTGGCTAAAACAAATAATCGCCACACAAGAACCTTCCAAAACAGTGTCAAACTAGAGGATTGTTTTCATATATATTACATCATACAACAACACTCCTTTCATCAACAAAACATAAAAACTGTTATCACCAAAAACTCCATAACCCTGCTCTCATAAACAGTAGCAAACAAGAAAACTTATTACACAAACAAAGCACCAAAAAGAAAAACTGCTTTACTCTATCCAACTCTGTATCAAAACCAGAAAACTACTTTCATCCAAAGATATCAAACAAGTTATCATCCACCAGAGCCACCGCATAAAGCGTAGTAAACAAACATCACTTGCAGTAATGTGACAAGAATATTTTTGTATACAAGAAGCCAGCAGTATCCAATTCCCGGGCGTGCTGTTTCTGTCACCAACGGCGGCGAAAGGAAATTTGTTTTCATCTTTTCAGAAGTGTACCCCCCAGAAATTATATTCAAACATTTATAGTGTGCAAAAAAAAAAATGCTATTGTTACACAATAGTGGTATTTTGCGCTCCAGCATATACAAATATCGTAACAATTATTCACTTAATTTTAGAGCTACAGCAGAGTCAGGTACATAAAGTATTCAGTTGTTAACTATCAAGTGACAAAAAAAAAAAAAAAAAAAAAAAATATATGTATATATATAGAAATACTTTGGTTCTGATATCATGGATGTGAAATATAAGATTTATCTTTTTAATGATAAATTAAAAGCGACTTTTTCGTTCTTAACGCTTACGCAATAAAGCAGATTGAAATTGTTTATATCTTTAAGATTTGCAAATTGAATTAATATAAGTGACAAATAACATACAAGTTGGGAAACAGAATTTGTATTTTTGCAGCATAAAATATAATTTCCTTAAATAGGAAATATGGTGCCACACAGATGTGTCCAAGAACTTATAATGTAGCGCAAAAACAATCACAAAAATAGCTTTATGTTAAAAGCTAGATTTAAACCTATGAAGAAAGCTGAAAACAAACAAAATCAGATGCATGTTCATCAACAGTATTACCTGTGCGTGTCTTAAAAAAAAATACTCGTATGAATCGTTCAACTTGACAAAACATTCTTTCCAGACGTATTTAAATAACTAGGGGTCTTAAGGAAGAATTGTTGGAACTCGGTAGCCTTTCATTCAGAATCACTCGTCCATGAGTAATGCCCAAAGAATTTGTGGGAGCCGTTGCCTGGAGTTGAATATAAAAGTCTTAATTCATAGTGCGTACGTTTGTGCTTATTATACCAAGATAAATTCTCTCTTTAATATGCTTATACTACTTTTATGATTGTAAAGAGTATTATTTATCTTTATCATAAAAATCCTTAAAATATTTTACTGGTAAGTCACTATGATACTACAAATATATATAAAAACTATATCAGTTTCACTTGTAATAATTTAGATAAAAATTAACAAATACCATAAAACTACTGCAGATGTATCTAGGTACAATATCAGTATTTTCCCTCTACACAGTTATAAACTTCTGGTTGCAATCATACAAAAGCGGGAGAAGCACACTTCATTTGAAAAATAAAACTTGGCTCCATTACTCGAAAAGATAATATACAACGGGATGAACATAATGCACTAGATTTAGTAATTCTAAACACATCATATATGTATACTGAACACATAAACTTACTTGAATGTTTCCTTGTGTTCTTGCAAAAATTTGAGTTAGGATATATATATATATATATATATATATATATATATATATATATATATATATATATAATATAATATATATATATATACACACATATATATACATATATTATATATAATATATAATACATAATATATATACACATATATATACATTATATATATATATATATATATATATATATATATATATATATATATATATCATATATATATATATGTATATACGATAATTTTGCACATTTATACGTGTTTTTCGTATATATTCATATAAGCCCTATATAGCTGTTAATACCTAGATTATCTTTACCTAGGGATCAGAGCCCCGAGGCGGAATCAACTTTATGACAATAGCTTCTGGTCGTCCAGGGAATTTAACCCGGGCCAAAGAAACTGCTGAAGAAACTGAAGTTCCAGTGACTTAACCAAACGGCCATATATATATATATATATATATATATATATATATATATATATATATATATATATATATATATATATATATATATATATATATATATGACAACAGCTTTTGATCGGCAAAGTTGTACTGGTCAGGGCCACCACTACTAGGTTGCTTTGCTGTGAGCGATCAGATTAACGTATCCCAACAACACCAATCTCCACTGGCCAGCGTGGTGATAGAGACTGGCTAAACCTCAGACATGAATAGGTACATATGTGAGGCCTTTGTCCTGCAGTGGACTAGAAACGGCTGCATTTGTTGCTGTTGTTGTATATAATGATAAAACTTTTAATCGAAAGGGATGGCTCAAGGTGTTAGGAATCCAGTCTAAAACTGTTTTAGGATGAGCTTGCTGGCCTTGTTCTCTTCTAAGTACTGTATATGCTCCATGACAGTCGACCAACTACCAGGTACATAACTACTACTTGGAAAAAAGAGAGAGAGAAAAAAAATTTCAGGTCGCACGAGATTCTAACCTATGACCTTGGAACTTTCGTTAAATCATACAGTCATTTAAGGAAGTTTTATTGTGCATTAATTATCGGAGAAACAGAAAAGTCAAGTTTACTTCACCTCCAAATCTATATGTAGAGAAATAATTTGTATACATAAAGAGGTCACAAGCGCAAATATCAAATTGTCAATGAGGTCATACAGCTCTAGACTTTTCAATAACAATAAAATATAGGCTACAGTAATATGGAAATATTGACAACACGCAGTATTACATGCAACAATTTCATAAAGGTTTCATTTAGTTTTTCCATCAAATATACACTTTTATTTTCGTATTTAATTTCATAACGCAAACAGTATAATTCATTTACCCGTGAACCCCCAAAAAATGGGTTTTTAGTGAACAAAAATAACAGATGGCCATTGCTCGTCCGCTTTAAGAATTAAATATTATTTCCTGAAACGTAATGACTGCCTCGGCAACAATAGCACAGTGGAACGAATCAATTCAATGAAGCGTAATAATTCAACAATTAATGACCATTAGGGAGCTAATTACCTAACTGGTCTTGTTTCACGATTTGTTAAGGGGAAAGGGGGAATGTGTGTGTTGGGGGGGGGGGGGGCGGTCCACGAGTACAAGGGCCGGCGCACATGGTCAACGCGTAACTCAACGAATTACATTTGTGTTGTTGTCGCAACATAAATGAAAAGCGACAATTATGCGACACGCTAAATACAGAGCCCCGGTGTAGAATTTCATTACACAAATGGGCCTATCAACATCAATTTCAGGAGAACGGAATACAAAAATCCGTTTAATATAAACGGGCTTTGACAACTGCCTGACTATTCAATCGTGTTTTCTATCCGTATCAACTTTTTCCGATTAACAAGTATAAGTTAGTAGTAATTGGTTGACACTTATTCCAAAATAAAGAAATCCTTGACAAACATTTTTGAGAAATAAAATTATATACGTCAATAGCATACATTTTAAAAGAATAAATATTGTACAAACGAAAAGTAGATTTAAAAGTAACATTTTAAAAAATTATGTAAATGTTAAAGGAGAAGAGATAAAATGTTATTTCACTTGTAATTGTCTATTGCTGATAACTTAATTTCATTAAATAGAACATGAAATACATGGTAAAATTCAAACAATAAAAAGTGCGTTGAAGGTCAAGCAACATGTTAGCATAAATACCAACTCGGTTAGAGACCAGGCTGCCAGACTTAAAACCCCAAGAGTCTCTCTTGTAAATTGGTTTCTCATTTGAAGTCGTCTACCAAAGTAAGATAATTTACTGTGTGACTGTATGTGCTGTAACTTAGTAATAAAAAAGTAACCATAAGCTCAGCATTCTCTGTTTCGCAAGTAGCATCTAATCTGAACTGGTGTGAGTAAATAGCCTACAAATACACTTTAGTTAGCCGTTTTCCATTGTAGTTTATCTGTGGGTGAGTGCTTACGCTACCTATCAACTCCAACCCGTATGGAGAATTGAATATTGTAATTCTGCCATAAAATAAATATCCAATAGCGATCAACATGAATTCACTACAATGGAATCAAGAGACCACGACAGTATAAAGATTCCGTCCTCAAAAGGCGTAGGAGATGATGATGACGATGAATTAAATTATAGAAACTATTTATAAAATACTAAATCTAATAAAAAAAAAACAACCTTTCGAAAGTTTCACTGAAGTGTTTACACATTAATATCAGTTAACTTAACAAGTGGGTCCAACACAATCTCGATGACTCAGTCGATATTTGTCCTAAAATAATATTACGTCCATGAATCTTTAAATTTCACTTAGTAGTTTGTGTAAATTCACAGAAGTATGGCAACCTATGTATAACTCTTGGGGAAAATACTGATTCACATTCAGTCACCTTAACACGAGACCTTCCTAATACTAACCGGGTGCACATCTTCACGAGATAACTTTATTGTCGACAAATCTGGGACAAAATGACAAATGACATAAGAAATTGGTGTGTAGAACTACGATCATATTATATCTTCAACATGCAAGAATGTGATATTTAGGCTTATAGTCCTGTTATTTCTCCTAAATATGAGAATGACAGGACTAGGTTTAATCTTACAATAATTTTAACATTTGATAGTGCAGACCATCGATGAATAATTTCCCCAATATTGGAATTGACTTTTCAAGTCTAGGCCCAATTTGAAATTGTTTTAGAAAGAGATTGGTTATGTAGGCCTATTCCTATTGGAAAAATAATGGCTTAATCAGAGCTGGTCATGGTTAAAAGAGAAAAGATGCATCATTACAATTACTCAAGATCTTTATAATGATAATGCTGTAAATTAATATATCTTTTAGCAGGGGCAACTATATTTTCCACAACCCTGGCGACAGAAAATATGTGTTGTTAACACGCCCCGAGAGAGATCTTCATCCGATGGAGTCAGTTTCGTACTTTTAAGTATTTAGACGAGCTAGAAGTGTGACATCATTCACCCTGTAAGAGTTGCTAATCACAGGGGAAGTTTGTATATAGCGGACGGGGCAAAGCTGCACATCTAGTATAGTAAAATGGTTAGTACAGCTGAAAGGATGACTAAGAATATTTTCAATTGCTAGGCCACGTGGAAAGAATAAAGGAGAAAATTAGTTCTGTAAAGTGTCCAATTAAAAAAAATATTAAGAAAAAAAAATGCGAGGAAGGCCTAAAAAGTGTTGGAAAACATTGTGAAAGAATATATAAAAAAGGAAGGCCATTAATATTTAAGAAAGTCCATGCATGGTACAGGTGAATTTCCTAGTGTGTTTATGGGCATCGACAGTCTAATTTTGAAGTAAATTTCTGAACAAGAGGTTTGCCCGCTAATCACTTGATGAAGTAAGAATGTGTCAATGACAATAATATTTTCTCTAGGGAGCCCTTCTTTATTAGATGAAAAAGCTTAATGTTTAACAAAGCGTATAGCGTACATACACACACACACACACACACACACATATATATATATATATATATATATATATATATATACATACATACATAAACGTGAATAAATATATAGTGTATGTATGTGTATATACATACATACATACATACACTGTATATATATATATATATATATATATATATATATATATATACATATACTGTATATATATATATATATATATATATATATATATATATATATATATATATATATACATATACTGTATATATATATATATATACACACACATATACTGTATATATATATATATATATATATATATATATATATATATTGTACTATAAATAAGTAATTCTGTTTTGAATAGTTCGGGAAAGAGATTGTTTAGACAGTTGTCCAAATGCCAGTTAACTACTTGTACCCCATTTATCGATCAGGAACGAAGGTTTCGGAGGTCACGTCACAGTAACGCGAGTTGTGGTTGGCAGTGAGAAGGAGTTTGTCTTCAAGGAGGGTCACTGATACGTTTGGAAGATACATTGTTGGATCCAGTGTTTGATCGTTGAGTTGGAGCAATCAATTCCGTTCCCATCTGATGGTTGTGGCTGTATGAGAAGCAGCATTGACTCTCTTGAGTTACATTGGTGTGGCCTGTTTAGATGTGGGAATTTCAGGTGTGGGGCTTCATTCCTGGATTGTGATTTCCAGGCGTATCTTCGTATCAGTGGCTGAAGAAGAACCTCTCGCTCAAGAAATTGTTTTTGAATACTCCCTATTCACTCGGAGACCTCTAGAACTGCTTGTTTGAACGTCACCTAAGTTTTGTTTTATTATATTTATTAATTATTTTTCCATGAATATTACCTGAGCTCTTTGATACCGGTCGTATCTGCAAGTGTTTGTTATTTAAGCATAATAAAAGTGCTTCGAAGTGTTGTTTCGTGTGTAATTCTCCTCCTCATAATCAAACCTGTTTTTAAATGTGTTGTGGTAGTTCATGATGTGGTCATCATAACATATTTGGGGGCCTGACTGGGATCGTTGAATTTCAATTTGAGCAAAACAGGTTTAAATGAGGAGTTTATTTAATTGTTGTAGGTTTGAGTGAGGTCATTTTGTTGTTTTATAGCCATTGTAACCAATCCTGTCCGAGTCTGAAACAGAGTATTTAGAAAGTGACTTTGACGTAAAGAAATTTCTGTCATCCTTACCGGGGGTTGCAGCTATTAAAATTCTGTGTAAACGAGAACTTGTGTTAATTGCTAATTATCTTGACATAGATTTTATTACGGATATGAAAAATGATGATTTGATAAAGGGTTTGATAGGACACTTGGGTATTGTAGAGGAGAAGGCGGAAGTTTCAAGAGTTAAGGAAAGTAATAGCATAGAAGCTTTGAAACTTAGAATAAAGCTGAAGGAGTTAGACATAGCGTAGCTGCTGAACGTGTAAGAGCGGAAGAAAGGGAGACAGAGAGGAAACTTGAGCGTGAAAGAATGGAACATGAACTAAAGTTAGAGGAAATTAAGGTAAGACAGACAAGGTAGTGGAGATTTTGATGTAGCTAAATACATGAAGATGGTTCCCCCTTTTGATGAAAATGAAGTAACTAATTATTTTATGACTTTTGAGAAAGTAGCGAAAGGAATGGGCTGGCCTAAGACCTCATGGTCTATATTATTACAATGTGCATTGAAAGGTAGGGCTCAAGAAGTACTTTCTAGTTTGTCTGAGGAGACGTGTGGTAATGAAGACGAATTGAAAAAGTGTATTCTCAAAGCATATGAATTAGTGCCAGAGGCTTACAGGTTGAAATTTCGTAGGTTTTTTAAGACAGGAGATCACACTTACGTAGATTTTGCTCATATTAAAGCTAAATTGCTTGATGATTGGTTGAGATCTAAAGAAATCTGTGATTTTAAAGGGTTTATATAACTAATATTGTTAGAAGAGTTTAAGAACTGTTTATCTAAGGATTTGAAGGTACACTCAGAGGAGCTTCAGGTTGAGGGTTTAGAGAAAGCTGCCATTATGGCTGACGAGTACTCACTGACGCACAAAATTTTTGAAGGGAAAAATTTGGTTAGGGGTAGAAGCAGCAAAGAGGGTTTTCAGGAATTGAAAAGTGGTAAGAGTAAAACTGAAAATACAAGTGATTTGGATAAATGTGTTGTAGCTCCAGTATTGAAAGGTAATAGTTTGCCTAGTGGGCAGAGGATGCCAATTAAGTGTTTTAACTGTGGTAAACTGGGCCATAGAAAGGACGACTGTTGGTCCTTAAGGGATGGTAATAAAGCACAAACCAGTTACTTTGGTAAGCAGGGTAAGTGCTGATAGAGAGATTAGTGCATTAAGTGAGGGTGGGAAAAGCCCTGGGTTCTCTGATTTGGAGAGATATAAGTCATTTGTGTCTTATGGTAGTGTAGCTACAGGAAGTGGTAAGGACAGAAAAGGATTAGTTATTCTCAGAGATACAGGAGACCTACAGTCATTGATTTTGAAAAGGGCATTGCCTGAAGGTTTCGAGTATGAGGGTAAGGAAAAGGTATTGATTAAGAGTTTTCCAAAAGAGATAATCTCTTGTCCGTATGAGACTGTGGTTCTGGAGTCTGATTATGCAACGGGTCCGGTTAGGGTTGCCGTTGTGGAAGAAATTCCTGAAGAGGGAGTCGATTTAATATTGGCCAATGATATTGGTGGTAATAGGGTTTTAAGTAACCCACGGTTACTTAGCTATCCTTAGTTTTGTGCAAGCACAGAGAGCTTGGAAGGAGAATTTCCTGGTATTTTTCCCGTGTGTGCTATCACACGGTCAATGCGGAAAGTGGAAGCTAGTAGGGATTCTAAGATTGACTTCTCGAAGTGTTTTCTGGGAAAATTTGCTGATTGTTCTGAACAAGGTAAGGTTTTAGCTGTATCTAGAGAGAAATTCATAAAGGATCAAGAAAATGGCCTAGAGCTAGCAGAGATAGCTGCAAAGGCTTTTTCAGATAAGGAAATTGAGAACATTCCAGTTGGGTATTATGTCGAAAATGGAGTATTGATGAGAAAATTTAGAGCCTCTAAGGTAGCTGCCGGTGAAAAATGGAAAGTTAATTACCAAATAATCGTTCCTCCAAATTACAGACCCTCTGTTTTACATTTAGCACATCAGAATCCATTTAATGGCCATTTCGGAGTCAATAAAACTTTTAACAAATAAACTAAATACTTTTATTGGCCTGGGATTCATTCTGATGTTAAAGCATTTTGTAAGACTTGCCATGTGTGTCAAATAATCGGAAAACCGAACCAAAAGTAGACTAAAGCTCCCCTTGAACCCATACCAGCCATGGAAGAACCATTCCATAGGGTAATAGTGGACATTGTTGGCCCATTGCCAAAGTCAAAAGTGGAAATCAGTATATACTTACAATCATGGACAGATCCACTAAGTATCCTGAGGCCATTCTGTTGCGGAATGTCTGCTCTAATAATATTGTAAATGGGATGTTACAATTTTTCACTCGGTTTGGATTGCCTGAAGAGGTTCAGTCGGACCAGGGTTCAAATTTCTTGTGCAATATATTTAGACAGGCAATACAGGAACTAGGAATCGGGCAGGTAACTTCATCAGCGTACCATCCTCAGAGCCAAGGGGCTGTAGAAAGGTACCAACAATCCTTGAAGACTATGTTGAGAAAATTTTGTTTGGAGAACAAAAGTGATTGAGATAAAGGTCTGCCCTTCCTTCTGTTTGCCTCCAGAGAAATCCCTAATGAGTCATTAGGGTTTTCCCCTTTCGAGTTGGTATTTTGTCATCAGGTTAGAGGACCTTTAAAATTGATTAAAGATCATTGGATTAATAATGTTGAAGACTCTAATTTGTTGGACTATGTTTCAGATTCCAGGGAAAGAATCAGGAAAACCTGGGACATAACTTAATGGAAGCTCAGCAGAAGATGAAAAAATACTATGATTCAGGAGCCAAAAAATTTGACTACAAATCAGGAGATGAGGTATTGGTATTCCTTCCAGTAGCAGGTTAGCCATTAAATGCTAAGTTTTCTGGTCCTTACATAATAGAAAAGAAGGTAGGAAACACGGATTATGTTGTTCTTACTCCAGATAGGAGAAGGAAAAAGAGGTTGTGCCATGTTAATATGTTAAAGCCATATTTTTCAAGGACGCCAAAGCCAGTCTTGTTGAATATAGTTAAATAATAATAGTAATCAAGAGAAACTTAAACTTGAGACTGAGGTTGAAGACTGGATTATTTCAAATTCAGAGGCTTTAAGGAATTTGAATAATAAATTGGTTCATCTTGATGAAAGTCGAGGTCAGGAATTGAGCGATTTATTCTACGATTATTAAGATGTATTTTCAGATGTTCCAGGCAGGACCTGCGCATTACAACATGATGTTGATGTTTGCAATTCAAATCCTATTAAACAGCACCCATATCGCTTGAATCCACAAAAGGCAGAGATTGTTGAACGGGAAATAAAATATATGTTCGATCATAAATTAATTGAACATAGTAGCAGCCAGTGGAGTTCCCCTGTAGTACTTGTCAAAAAAAAATGATGGTCAATTTCGTTTATGTTTTGATTACAGGAAAGTAAATGCAGTCACCAGGACAGATTCATTCCCAATTCCGAGGGTGGATGACTGTATTGATCGCATTGGAAAGGCCAGATTTATCAGCAAGTTTGACATGTTGAAGGGTTATTGGCAAGTAGGTTCGACAGACAGAGCCAAAGAGATACCTGCTTTTGTTACACCCACTGGTTTATATTCCTGCAATGTCATGCCATTTGGAATGAAAAATTCGGGCAGTACTTTTCAGAGACTCATGAAGGGTGCACTACGTATATAGATGATGTGGTAATTGTTAGTGATACGCGGGAAGAGCATGTCAAGAAAATTGCTGCGTTTTTACAGAAACTCAGAGAAGCAGGTTTGGTAATGAATTTAAATAAATGCGAATTTGGGAAAGCCAAGGTAGTTTATTTGGGTCAAGAAGTCGGTCATGGCAAAGTAGCACCAAAAGATTCAAATATTAAAGTAATTTTAGACTTTACAGTTCCTAAAGATAAAAAGGGAATAATGAGATATCTGGGTCTTGCCGGATATTATAGGAATTTTGTGGCCAATTTTGCAGATATAATTGCACCATTAACAAATTTGTTGAGGAAAAGGGTTGACTTTAAATGGGATAACCAGTGCCAGGAAGCTTTTGATAAAGTAAAATCCATTTTGATTACTTCCCCTATTCTGAAAGCACCAGATTTTTCTATTCCTTTCAAACTAGCAGTGGATGCCAGTGACATTGGTATTGGTGCATTATTACTGCAGGAAGACGACAGTGAGGTAGAGCATCCTATTGCTTATTACTCTAAGAAACTGAATGATTCTCAGAAGAAATACTCCACCATTGAGAAAGAAACTTTGGGTTTGATTTTGGCTTTACAACATTTTGAGGTATATACCAGTATCACCTCTTCATTAACCGTATATACAGACCATAACCCATTAAAATATTTGAGTCGTTTCAGGAACAATAATTAGAGATTAACAAGATGGAGTCTATTTTTACAACCCTACGATTTGAATATCCTACATATCAAAGGAAAGGAGAACGTCATTCCGGATGCATTGTCAATGATGTGACTATATTTTTTTACCTGATTTTTGTTGGATGCAAAATATATATTACACATTATTTTTTTCCTTTTTTAGAGGGGAGGTGTAATATAAATAAGTAATTCTGTTTTGAATAGTTCGGAAAAGAGATTGTTTAGACAGCTGTCCAAATGCCAGTTAACTACTTGTACCCATTTATTGATAAGGAACGAAGGTTTCGGAGGTCACGTCACATCAACGAGAGTTATGGTCGGCAGTGAGAAGGTGTCTATCTTCAAGGAAGGTCACTGATACGTTTGGAAGATACATTGTTGGATCCGGTGTTTCGCCATTGAGTTGGAGCAATCAATTCCGTTCCCATCTGATGGTTATGGCTGTATGAGAAGCAGCGTTGGCCCTTTCGAGTTACGTTGGTGTGGCCTGTTTAGATGTGGGAATTTCAGGAGTGTGGCTTCATTCCTGGATTGTGATTTCCAGGCGTATCTCCGTATCGGTGGCTGAAGAAAAACCTCTCGTTCAAGAAATGGTTTTTGAATACTCCCTATTCACTCGGAGGCCTCTAGAACTGCTTGTTTGAACGTCAGCTGAGTTTTGTTTTATTATATTTATTAATTATTTTTCCATGAATATTACCTGAGCTCTTTGATACCGGTCGTATCTGCAAGTGTTTGTTATTTAAGAATAATAAAAGTGCTTCGAAGTGTTGTTTCGTGTGTAATTCTCCTCCTCATAATCAAACCTGTTTTAAATATGTGTTGTGGTAGTTCATGATGTGGACATCATAACATATTACAAACACATAAACATGAATAAATAGTGTATGCATGTGTATATATATACATACATACATACATACATACACACACATATATATAATATATATATATATATATATATATATATATAAATATATATATATATATATATATAAATATATATATATATATATATATATATAAAATATATATATATATATATATATATATATATATAAAATATATATATATATATATATATATATATATATATATATATATATATAAAATATATATATATATAT
The DNA here is from genome assembly GCF_036898095.1 of Palaemon carinicauda. NCBI lineage: Eukaryota > Metazoa > Arthropoda > Malacostraca > Decapoda > Palaemonidae > Palaemon > Palaemon carinicauda. Next base: position 21,013,507 of record NC_090768.1, read on the forward strand.
ATATATATATATATATATATATATATATATATATATAATATATATATATATATATATATATATATAAAATATATATATATAAAATATATATATATAAAATATATATATATAAAATATATATATATATATATATATATATATATATATATAAAATATATATATATATATATATATATATATATATATAAATATATATATATATATATATATATATATATATATATAAAATATATATATATATATATATATATATATATATATATAAAATATATATATATATATATATATATATATATATATATATATATATAAAATATATATATATATATATATATATATATAAAATATATATATATATATATATATATATATATATATATATATATAAAATATATATATATATATATATATATATATATATATATAAATATGTATATATATATAAAATATATATATATATATATATATATATATATATATACTGTATATATATAAAATATATATATATATGTATATGTATATATATGCTTTACTGCCACAAGGATCACGTGACTTGGTATACGCAAAAGCCAGTAGGAAATAATAAAAAGCTTTAGTACCAAGCGCTTTCGTGCATTTTAACACACTTCTTCAGGGTACAATAAAAAGTGAGACATAATTGAAGGACGTCAATAAGTAAAATAGGATAAAAAACAGAAAACTACAATTTTTTGAACAGTAGAGAAATGATAGAAAAACATAGTCAGCTAACTAGCATAGTCAAACAATCAAACAACCCACAGCCAAAATTTGTACTTGAACGCAAACTGGTCATAAACACACAAAAAATGGTAAACACCAATTATATAATACTGAATTGTTGAACAATATTGGTCATGATGAAATTATCTAATTTATATAAACCAGCACTAATATTAAAAACACAATCCGACTTTATTTTTATAATACTTGATTCTATAATATTTCTCTTCACAATATCTTTACAAAATAGCAGCTCTTTATATATATATATATATATATATATATATATATATATATATATATATATTCTATATATATATATATATATATATATTCTATATATATATATATATATATATATATATAGTATATATATATATATATTCTATATATATATATATATATTCTATATATATATATATATATTCTATATATATATATATATATATTCTATATATATATATATATTCTATATATATATATATATATATATATATATTCTATATATATATATATATATATATATATATATTCTATATATATATATATATATATATATATATATATATATATATATATATATTCTATACATATATATATATATATATTCTATACATATATATATATATATATATTCTATATATATATATATATATATTCTATATATATATATATATATATATATATATATATATTCTATATATATATATATATATATATTCTATATATATATATAAATTCTATATATATATATATTCTATATATATATATATATTCTATATATATATATATTGTATATGTATATATATATTCTATATATATATATATTCTATATATATATATATATATATATATATATTCTATATATATATATATATATATATATATTCTATATATATATATATATATATATATATTCTATATATATATATATATATTCTATATATATATATATTCTATATATATATATATTCTATATATATATATATATATATTCTATATATATATATATTCTATATATATATATATTCTATATGTATATATATATTCTATATATATATATATTCTATATATATATATATATTCTATATATATATATTCTATATATATATTCTATATATATATATATTCTATATATATATATATATATATATATTCTATATATATATATATATTCTATATACATATATATATATTCTATATATATATATATATATATATATATGTCTTATTTATAACTGTAATCGAACAGTTTAACATGTTTTTTCAAAAAGGCCCATAAAAGAAACACAGGAAATATGAATAAATCACACTATATTTCGGTCAATAAACATCGACCCTGTATATATATATATATATATATATATATATATATATATATTCTATATATATATATATATTCTATATATATATATATATATTCTATATATATATATATATATATATATTCTATATATATATATATATATATATATATATTCTATATATATATATATATATATATATATATTCTATATATATATATATATTCTATATATATATATATATATATATATATTCTATATATATATATATTCTATATATATATATTCTATATATATATAAATATATATATATATATATATATTCTATATATATATATTCTATATATATTCTATATATATATATATATATATATTCTATATATATTCTATATATATATATATTCTATATATATATATATATATATATATATATATTCTATATATATATATATATATTCTATATATATATATATATATTCTATATATATATATATATATATATATATTCTATATATATATATATATATATATATTCTATATATATATATATATATTCTATATATATATATATATATATTCTATATATATATATATATATATATATATATATATATTCTATATATATATATATATATATATATATATATATTCTATATATATATATATTCTATATATATATATATATTCTATATATATATATATATATATATATATATTCTATATATATATATATATATATATATATATATATATATTCTATATATATATATATATATATATATATATATATATATATTCTATATATATATATATATATATATATATATTCTATATATATATATATATATACATATTTATATATTCTATATATATATATATATATATATTCTATATATATATATATATATATATATATATATATATATATTCTATATATATATATATATATATATATATATATTCTATATATATATATATATATATATATTTCTATATATATATACTCTATATATATATTCTATATATATATATATATTCTATATATATATATATTC
>NC_090768.1:21021606-21029106 GCF_036898095.1 Palaemon carinicauda
GGCTTTGAAGTTTGTCCCGAACTTCCAGGAAGATAATGTTGCAGAGTTCTTTATGTCATTCGAAAGAATTCCTAACAGGTTAGAATGGCCTATTGGATTATGGACTACCCTTATCCAGAGTAAATTGATTGGGAAAACCCAAAAGGAATATGTAGCTTTGGAAGAAGATCTCTCCTCGGATTATGAGAGTGTAAAGGCGATAGTGTTGAAGGCATATGAGCTCGTGCCGGAGGCCTATCGGCAAAGGTTCCGTAATTTGAGTAAAAATGAAAATCAGACTTTCGTAGAATTTGCAAGGAGTAAAGAGCAATATGCTACTGATTGGTTGAAATCTAAAGAGGTGGACAATTTTGATAAGCTAAAGCAGTTGCTGTTGGTTGAAGAGTTTAAAAGGTGTACTCCTGACCGTTTGAAGGTTCATTTGGAGGAGGTTGAAATTAGATTCCCTTCAGGAGGTTGCTGTGGCGATCAGATGAGTATTTTTTATCTCATAAAGATACTATGAAAGAGACTGTATTTAAGGAAAAACCACGTTGGGGTTGTTCTGGTAGATCTGGTAATTTTAATAACCAAAAGAATGTTTCTCAGAATGTTCAGTTAAATAAGGGTTCTCAGAATGTTCAATCAAATAAGGTTTCTCCGAATGGCCAATCAAAGGTGTGTTACTCGCAAATAACAGACTTGGTGAGTCGGGTGTTTATGATCCACAAAAGCTGAGGCATTTGACGTGTTTTTTCTGTAACAAGAGGGGTCATACCAAAAGAATGTGTTATGCTTGGAAAAAGGTATGTAACAGTAAAGGTAATCCGGTGATGGCGGTTGAGAAAAGTGCTAGTCAGGGTGGAGCTCTGCCCTCACCGACTCAATGACTAAGAAAGTCAGAGACTGCTAGCTCCTTCGGTGATTTTCTGGCCGTGGGGTGAAGTCTCGCTGGATGGTGAAGGCCAAGGGAGAAAAGTGAATATTTTACGTGATACCGGAGCCGCGCAATCATTAATTCTTAGAGATTCGGTCCCGAATGATTTTGTGTATGAGAATCGGGAGTTTGTTATTTTGAGTGGTTTTCCGGACACGGTAAAATCTATCCAATTGGTCTATTTCATCTTAGTTGACCTTATTTTTCGGGGAATATCCGTTTGGCTATTGTTGATAAATTTCCGATTAAAAAGGTGGATGTGGTTCTCAGAAATGAGATTGTGTATGAAAATAAATATGTGCCAATTGTGATTAATCCGGATGTGGAAGTAGGGGTAGTCACTCGTGCTAAGGCAAAGACTGTTGACGCTGCAGAGTCAACAGTCGACGTTGATTTGAGTAGTTTAGGACGTAGTGATGTATCTGTAGACAGTAGTAGTAGTGTTAGATTAAAACCCAATTGGACTTTTAAAGAACTTGTTTCGGCTCAGAAAAAGGAGTTTGGTAGTCTCCCTATTGAGTCTGGTGAGATAACAAACGTGACAGTTCCTATGTTTAAGGTAATTAATAGCATATTATATAGAGTAAGTAGACCAATGCATGCCTCGGGGGAGGATTACGAAATTATTCGACAGATTGTGGTTCCTGAATGTTACCGTCATGAGTTGATGTCATTAGCTCACGAGAATGTGATGGCGGGACATTTTGGTATTCACGAAACAGTCGGTAGGTTATTGAATAATTTCTTTTGGCCCAAGCTGAAAGGTGATGTTAAAAAATTTGTTAATAGTTGCGAGGTTTGTCAGAGAGTCGGCAAACCTAACCTACCTATTCCAAAGGCTCCATTAATACCTATCCCAGTTGTGTCTGAACCTTTTCGGGAAGTGTTAATTGATGTTGTTGGTCCTCTCCCAAAGTCAAAGAGTGGAAATGAGTATATTTTCACTGTTATGGATCGTATGTCTCGGTACCCCGAGGCAATCCCCTTGCGGTCCATAAGGAGTGAAAAGATTGTAGAGGCATTAATAGGTTTCTTTTCAAAATTTGGTCTCCCGAAGGTAGTTCAGTCCGACTGGGGTACTAACTTCACGAGTCGTTATTTTAAGCAGAAAATGACTGAATTGGGCATTAAACATGTAACTTCCTCGCCTTATCATCCAGAGTCACAGGGTGCTTTGGAACGTTTTCACCAAACTATGAAAAGCATGTTAAAGAAATATTGTATTGGGAATGGGGCTGAATGGGATAAAAACCTTCCATTCCTCTTATTCGCTTTCCGCTCTATTCCTGGTCAATCTCTCGGTCTCTCTCCTTTTAATTTGATTTTTGGACATTCTGTAAGGGGTCCGCTGGATATGGTGAGAGAGGCTTGGGAGGGAGATGCCCCTGATTTGAATTTGATTGATTACCTTAATAATTTGAATGCTAAATTAACCAGGGCTTGGTCTTTTGCAGGTGAGAATTTGTTGAAAAGTCAGAAGAAAATGAAATTTTATTTTGACAGAAAGACTGTGACCCGGGACTTCGACGTAGGACAGAAGGTACTGGTTCTGTTACCTATCCCAGGTAATTCTCTCAAAGCTACTTTCCAGGGACCATGGAAGGTATTGAAGAAGGTAAATAATGTTAACTTCTTGGTGGAAACCCCCGATAGGAGAAGGCCTCATCAATTGGTACATATAAATATGATGAAAGCTTTCCATGAAAGAGAGAAGGTTAGGCCAATTACGACTCTTTGTGACGGTAGAAATGACTTGGTCGGTTATAATGCTTCTTTTTCAGATGAGCATAATAATGATTCTTTTTCAGAGGACAGGGACTTGAAGGATAGTGAATGGCTGGCAGGTAATGTCGAGGCTTTAGAAAATTTACCTCAGATGTTGGGTCACTTGGGTAAAGATGAGCAACAATCCTTGAGAAATTTGGTTTTAAAATATAAGGACTTGTTTTCTAATGTGCCCGGCAAGACCACGATCTTGCAGCATGACGTGGACGTAGGGGACGCCACGCCCGTGAAGCAGGCTCCTTATAGGTTGAACCCAGAAAAGAATGAGATTGTTGCTAGAGAGGTTGAGTATATGCTCAAGCATAATTTAATAGAACCGAGTTGTAGTCCTTGGTCATCTCCGGTTGTGTTGGTGAAGAAATCGGACGGAGACTATCGTCTTTGTTTCGATTATAGGAAGCTTAATGAGGTGACCAAGGCTGATAGTTTTCCATTGCCTCGTGTGGAAGATTGCATTGATCGCATGGGTCGGGCTAAATACATTACAAAATTTGATTTATTAAAGGGATATTGGCAGGTGCCTTTGTCGGAAAGGGCCAGAAGGGTTTCGGCTTTTGTAACCCAACAGGGGTTATTTCAGTGTAAGGTAATGCCCTTTGGGATGAAAAACGCTGCTGCCACCTTTCAGAGACTTATGAATTCGTTGGTTAGTGGTCTAGAGGGGTGTGTGGTGTATATCGATGACTTGGTTATTTTTAGCGACGACTGGCAGTTGCACCTGAAGAGAATTGAGGCCTTATTCAAAGTACTTAGGAAAGCAGGCCTGGTTATTAATTTAAGGAAGTCGGATTTTGCAAAAGCAACGGTGGTATATCTTGGACATGAGATAGGAGCAGGTATGGTGGCTCCCAAGGAGGCTAACATTGAGGCCATTCGTAAAGTAGAGGTTCCTAAATGTAGGAAAGATTTGCGAAGGGTATTAGGGATGGCAAGCTATTATCGCAGATTCATTCGCAATTTTTCAGACATTGCGGAACCTCTTACTGCTTTATTGAAGAAAAATGTTAAATTTGTTTGGAGTAAGGAGGCTCAGGGTGCATTAGAGAGGATAAAACTGGTCCTCATTAGTCGGCCTTTGTTAACAGCTCCAAATTTTGACGCTCCATTTCAGCTTACCACTGATGCGAGTGATGTGGGGGTTGGTGCTGTATTGAGTCAAGCTGACGAAAATGGTATCGTCCACCCGGTGGCGTATTTTTCTAAAAAGCTCACTTTGCCTCAAAGAAAATATTCCACTATCGAGAAGGAGACTTTGGCCTTGATCTTAGCGTTAACTCATTTTAATGTCTATCTCTCCTCCTCAGGTGGGCCCATTAAAGTTTGTACGGACCATAATCCATTAACGTTCTTGAATCGGTACAAGAATAAGAATCAGAGATTGATGCGTTGGAGTATTTTGGTCCAAGAATTCGATCTAGAGTTTAAGCATATCCCGGGTAAAGAGAATATGGTGGCCGATGCATTGTCCCGGCTGGCAGAGTAAGTGCGAACGAGATAATTATAAGGGTTTTTCTTCACCTGTTGTTGAGTTCTGTCACTCGTGGTAACTGTTTGAGTATTAATAATTATTTATATATGGTTTCTGGTTTCTTTTATTTGGTTGAACAGATTATGTAATGTAACACTCCAATGTTGGACGTAGTATTGACGGTTGATTATGATTTGATATGATAGATGGATGGTGACCAAATGTAAGATTATTATTGTTCGTTGATGCATGCAGCTGTTATTTTATAGGTTAATTATATCTGTCTTTAATTGCTTGTGGAGTTGGTGAAGTTTATAATGAACTGATGTTTCTTTTTTTGTTGAATTATGCTTAAAACTGAGGTTCTGTCAAAATTACCTGGTTATGTGTGGTGGTTTAGGAATTTATGAATGATCCTATATTGGACTCCTTATGTTTCAGGTGATGGTATTTATTACGTTAGTTGGGTATGTAAATTAGGTTAAGATTTTTGTGACAAATTGATTTGTTTATACACCCCTTTGTCAGGAGAGTGTGGACTCCAAAGCATTGTTAATAGTGCGTAAAAGAAAAGTGCTGTGTTAGTGCTGTAACATTTTATGTGTTCAAGACACTTGGGTGAAAGGTTAATGTGCGGGTGCTATGAGGGTTGTGCCGTGAAAAAGTACAGCTAAGGTGTATGATATTTTCGGGACATTAAATCATAATACCTTCGCGGCTTTGAACAATTCACAAGGGAAGAACCTCCTTTCCCTTCACATACCTTGCCAGTCTGGTGTGAACAGCAAAATGGTGTAATATTTATATTTGACGAAGGATGTGGTGTATATTTAAGGTAGCCTATGAGGCATTAAGAATGTCACCTGTTAGTATAAGTATTTGAAAGTTACCCAGGTAATGAATCCTTTATTTGGACACTATATTTTGTTGGTGATTGGTGTATGACAATTTGGTTTTGTAGCATATATTTTTTTTTGTTGCCACTCCCTCTCCTCTTGCAACCTAGGTGATCCCATATGGTGATAATCAATTATTAATACAGGTTGATCTTATGATTTTAGTCCTAGATGAGGGACTTGGTGCAATTATTTGTTGTATGCAATTATTTGGTGTATGGTGTTAGTGATATTTTATATTTGTTAACATTTTTAATCCATTTGTTTGTTGTTTATATTATATTTCAAGTGTGTATATTGTATACTTGATTCCCTTAACTTTTAACGTAAATTTTAGCATTTTTGTCTTGAATTTTGCACTTTTGTCTTGGAAAAAAAAAAGGTTTTTTTTTTTTCTCTGGGTGAGGAGGTGTAAGTAAGCCTTAGGTTTTTTATAATGTATTAGCTTACTTAGGTTAGTTTTTAAGTTCCTCTTTCATTTTTTCGAAGGCTGTAAAGTTCATGGTTAGTTCGCCTTCTTGTTAGTAGGGGTCTCCTCACTCCAGTGGTATTTTTGTATAGTCTTGTTGACTAATCCTCCCTGTTTCTCCCCTCCATATTTTGGCTCTGCTGAGTTGACTTGAGACTGGGTTTCCAAGCTGCAGGCAGTTGGTATCTGCACCCTAATTTGTGAGCCTATTACCACTGGATTTACAGCAAGTCTCTGAACGAATATATATATATATATCTTCACATCAGCTGGCCGTTACTTCACATCTCTGCCATTTTATTATTGCCTCTGGTTCTTTCTTCAGCATCTCAATCACCATTGTAGAATCTTCCACAATCACTTCTGAAAGCATTTTCAGTCTCACAATAACCCTTTTAATTCTCACAGCACTCACCTCGGTCTCCCTTCTATTTTTCACATTCTACAAATAATCACTCCACTGACCCTGTACTGCATTTGCGCCCAACATCACCTCTCCATTCGATTTTGTTCTGAAACTCATTTGTTAATTAACCTTATACTCTTCTGAAAAATCTCTTTATTTCTCAAGTTTCTATTCACCTTCTCTCCTCTATTTTGTGCTACAGACCATCTTTTTCTCGCTAACTTCACGGCTTCCTCTGTCACTCTTCCATTGTGTCTACACCATTTCTTCCCGAATAATGCTCTTTTACCTTCACTAAACCCTTCAACTCCTCATATCATCACTTAATATCTTTATCAATTCTTCCTTCCATTCTACTGCATATTCATAAATATTTCTTGCTGACCCTACTATGGGAATTTTAAGAGTCCTCATCTGCCCTTTCTTTTCACTTACTTCCAACTGATTCACCTAATTTGTTTCCAACCGCATTTCCACTTTCATCACCAGTTTGTATCTACCCAAGCTTTTGTTCCAATCAAATAATAATCAGATGTTCCTTCAGCGACTCATCTTCTCACCAATAAATTCATCAACTGTACTAACACACTTTAGTCAACTCTTTTCCACATCAATTTTTACACCACTTCCCATTTCCAAAGTAAACATACTCATAACATTTAAAGAAACCTATGACCCACAATCAAGACACCTCCAAACACATTTTTGCAAGACACATTCGATTCTTGTTACATCAGGAACTCCATACTTATCAGCAACTGCATTACTCTCTCTGGTACCCATTTTTGCATTTAACACTCTTAGCACCCTCACCCTTTTCAAAATCTTCAAAACAAGCAAAGCAGAGATTTGGATGTACATTCTCTTCCACTCTTGATTCTTGTTATTCCTGCACTCTGTACACTCATTTTCAAAGGTTTCACTCCTGCTGTACTCAGTCCAACTGATAAAGTCCTCAAACTAAAATTTCTGTGTTTTATCACCCACCTCAGTCTTCCTAACAATATAAGGGCTACACTTTTCATTCGCCCACACATTTCAGCAATTCCAAGTTTAACACCACATTGTACTTTTCATTCCTGCAATAGCCCCCATGCGCGCGCACGTACGCACTGCCTTTTCACTGCTGTTTCATTGAGGACCAAATAAGCTCACACATTTCTTCTCATCGGCACCACTCGCAAACAATGAAGACACCAAAACATAGTTTCTGATTATTTTGTGCAATGCAATGCAGAATATAGAACTCCAAACTCAGAGTCTCGGGCTATCTAGTCACCTTTACTGAAATCTAAAATCTTACACAGGAATGTGTAGAATATAGAAATCCACTTTAGATGGCATTTGTGGACTATGAAAAAAACGTTGATAGTGTGCAGCAGCCAATTTTGGAGAGTCCTGCATTATTATGGAGTTCCACTTAAATATGTAAATTTGACTAAGTCTGTACAGTATATGACGATAGAAAGTGCAAAGTTAGGTAATGTTAGAGGAGTCCTATCAAATAAATTTTCAGTGAACAATGGAGTACTCTGAGGGAATGTATTGTCCCATATGTTG
>NC_090768.1:21034106-21099106 GCF_036898095.1 Palaemon carinicauda
CACTGAGTCTAATTACTGACGACGGAGCTCAAGTTTCATAACTATATAAATATTAGAAAAATGGGAAACAAATTACACGAGTACAAGATCAATCTTGAAATGTATGTTGATTGATATAAAAAATGTATTATTCAATTCTAAAAAAGTGAATTCTACATAAAAACAAATGACCAAGTAACTTTAAAAATTAATGAATTTCAGAAAGTATATTCATGTAATTAAATACAGGAAACGAGGAGAAAAATATTAAAACTACTGTGGTTATTTTGTGGGTGTTTATTTCTTTATTACAAGAAGTATATTATATTTATGTAAAAATAATTGTTTGTGTAAAAAAAAAAATCAGGAGTAACCACAGCAACAGTAATAATCCTCTCTCTCTCTCTCTCTCTCTCTCTCTCTCTCTCTCTCTCTCTCTCTCTCTCTCTCTCTCTCTCTCTCTCTCTCTCTCATGAATATATGTACTTAGGACAGACAGTAAGTGTTTCCCTAAGACATGAGACCGAAATTAAAAGAATGATAAGCATCGGTTGGAGAGCTTTTGGTAAACAAAATGAGATTATGAAATGTAAAATGTTACTTTCTCTTAAAAAAATGAGATATTTAATCGGATAGTCTTACCGATATTAACTTATGCATAAAAAACTTGGAGCCTTACTAAAGTCTTAGAACATAAGCTAGTTACAACTCAGTTTAAAGAATAATGATGGGAATAACACTAATAGAGAGAAAGCAACATATGGATACGAGAGCAAACTAAACGATATTCTAACATGTAAGAAAAAGAATGGATATGGGCAACACATAAGATAATAATGACAGATAATATATGAGAATGGGTCCCTACAAACTACAAAAGAAGCAGGGTGTAGAAATAGACGCTAGTGGAAAGGAATGTCTAAGGCCCTAGTCCTGCAGTGGACTAATTACGGCTGAAAATTATGATGATATAATCTTTAAATATATACACAAAATACTATATATATATATATATATATATATATATATATATATATATATATATATATATATAATGTATATATATACATATACATATATATTATATATACTATATATACACAAATACATATATATACATATTTATATATATACATACGTATACGGCATATACATCTATACTTATGCGCATATATATATATATATATATATATATATATATATATATATATATATATATATATATATATATATATATATATATATATATAAGTGTGCGTGCATACAGTATATATAATATAAAATATAATTTATATAATATACATATATATGTGTGTATGTGTGTGTTTGTGTGTGTATGTATGCAAAATAACCACAGGGAAAATGAACTAGAAAATATAAGATTAAGTCATTACAAGTTCCGTGATTCTTCTTCAGGTGACTGATTTATTGATATACACGCACTATTGCAGATGTCGATAACCTCCCAAACTTCATGGACCACTAAATGTACTATTTGAAATTTGGCCGATCATTAATATGAATTATTAAAAAAAAACTAAATGCATTTATAATACAACAAGCAAGAGAACTTTTGTTGCATCAGTGTGAAATGTAAGGACTTATATAACATAGTTCAAGTTTAATATTACTACAAATTTGAAATTTATTTAAGCATTACACATTTTTAGTTATATTTGCTTTTGCTTATTTGCGATAACCTTTTTTTCTTTCCTTCAATGACGTTACTGTAAGGCGAAGAGATGATTTCATACCAATCCGAAACCGGTAGCTAGTCTTAATTGCTGTCAGATGAAAATGTCTTTTTATATAAATATGTTGAAAATTTAATAAAAATTCCCATTGATTTATCACTCTGAAGGGTATAAACACTATAAAGGGTATAAACACTATAAAGAAACCCAAAATATCTTGATAAGGATGACTGGAATTTAGCTTTGAGACTGTCGTATGATATATCGATGAGGCCTTCTGTCTCATTTACGCTTAAACGTTTAATGTAGTTTTTAATGTTTGTTGCAAATTGCTCTATTAACCACATTGATATGCCTGGGATCATTTTCCTTTGTGTGATATGAACCAAAATATTATGTCAGTAACTGTAAGCGACGTCAAAGTGCTATGGGATAGGAAGCCTATGATAATGACATCTTCAACAACCATTTTTAAAAGCTCTTAGTTGTTTTTGTATATTATCCTACAATCTTTGAAAATATTCAAGCGCTTTCTTAGCTAAGTATTGGTGTTTCATTGCAAGTGTCTTTCAGAAATCCCAATACAAAGAGGCCGTGGATCCGGGATCTTGAATAAATCCAAGTTTCATATTTTCTTTTTGCATCCAATTCGAGTGTTCTCTCTAATAATACTCGGCGAGAATCTCATTCATTGATCAGAGCATCGTTAAGTGAAGTATAACTATTATTATTAGATATTCTATCTTTTGGTTTCACTAAAGAAATGCAAGATATTTGTTTGTTCTTTCTTGCCAATTATGGATCTATTACATCCTATTTCATTTGATTCTGAAAACCACTTACAAAAAGAAGAATCGGTAGTTTGAGCAACAGTTGTGCATTGTGTTTTATACGTTTTACATATGAATTATACAGATACAACAAAATGATTGTCAAAGAATCTATATATAACCTACAGGTGAACACAATATGAGAAATTATCATATATAATAATTAACTTATTGTAGTTAATAATGCTGTTGTTTAATCAATACTGTTTTTTCGCTAAATGCTGGATTCAAATTGTTAATGTTAAATCATCCTCAAATGTTAATTTGACAGCCCTGTGCTCTCTGCCTTCTGTGCATTTTGTATCAAGATTTCCAGAACATTGGGAAAATAGGTAAATAGAAATAATGTCCCAATTTTCCTGTGGATCACCAAATTTTTTTTCACGGACTACCGGTTGGCAACCCCTGCACTAGTGTACGCTACCTTAAAAAATAATAGATAGAGATACATGCACACGCACTCTCCTCTCACCAGGGTGTGACTCTTCTTCTCTCCCTATCAGCCTAACGGGAGAGCTGAGCGTGACCGAAAAGATCTACATACAGTATATATATATATATATATATATATATATATATATATATATATATATATATATATATATATATATATATATGTATATATATATAAATAAATATATATATATATTTATATATATCTATATCTATAATATATATATATATATATATATATATATATATATATTAAAAAAGGGATTTCAAATGACTATGGACATACCATGACTACTATACAATACTGATGGCTAAATGTCAGACTAAATATCCACAGGACAAAAATATATAAAAAAATACGAGGCCACTTGGGTTTATAAAAATTCCACGCGAAAACAATTTAAAGGGATACGTCTTCCATGTAGGACTCCTTTTATTTTCTACGACCAAAATAGAATTGAGAAAGAGTTTCCCCATAAAGAAAGTTTGAATGTTTTTTCTTTATATAACAGGAAAGAAAATTTAAGCTTATTTTCCCAATTATTTGAATTGGAAGTGAAGAATTTATTACAGAACAAAATAAAATATTCCAAGCTAAAAAGACTTAAGAAGTTACTGGCATTGAGATGTTTTTCCTACCAAACAAACAGAGAGTGTGAAATACAGTATTATATATTATAGTCATGACCCTCAAGTAAAAACGCCGTATTCAAAGAAGATAATTTTAAATGAAAGATATTGATCATAAAAAATGCTAATCTTATAATAGGATACTGTACCTGCAAAGGGCTGGGATTTACCTAGGGTTAGCGGCGAGGCCAAGCTTTCCTGTTTTCTATTCCAGGGAGCTAATTATACGACAATAGATAGCAGTAACAATCTTTCTGTTCTGGAAACAAACACCAAAACTGGAACACACAATCGTTAGGGATCGCTCTTTTGATAAAACTCGTTAACTATCTAAAAATTCAATATGGTTGCCATTTTTAAAATTGGGCACCCATGAATATAAAGAAATATTGCTTTTCGTAATAAAATCTCAAAGACTTGTTATGGTCTATTGATCTTGATGTAAAATGTTACATTTTTAACTGTGAACCTACTCACTAGTTTCCTTATATCATAATACAGTTGCGGAAGGATATTCCCAAAGTTGATACTAATTGGCTATATATACAGGATCTGCCAATCCCCATAACGGCATCAGACTCCACCTCTTGTTGTATTACCAACATCAACTAGGTATATGCTTGAAAAAAAAAACTACTACTTATTTGCACAAACAGTTCATAATATAAAATCGTTGTAAATATTAGAAATGGCATGTATGTATCTTTATATATCATGATATTTAAAAGGTATTTATGAACACTATTGCTTTACATTTAACGTATATTAGTTGATTACAATACCCTATTTTAGTTCGCAATGAGTCTCCTCTGAATCATACAGTGATATTACAGACAACGTTATTCATGAGCTGAAAGGGATTGATATCAAGGGTTTTTCATGAAACATATTTATCATTCTACCAAACATAGAGCAACTACATAATAACCTTAGGTTTACCCCTTTAATAGCCAGTGAAGTAATCAAATAGTCGTCATCGGTCACTCTACCCCCTCAGGTAAGGCAAAGTGGAGTGCGAAACTTCTGCAGAAGTTCTAGATTACTCAGTAACTAATCAAGGGCCAAAAAACATGAAATCAATCATGCCACCAGAAGTACAAGAGTATCTATACAATTCACCAGTCCCAAACGAACAAGAAAACATACACGCAGACACATCTACTTACATATACACAACTTCTATCTTCATGGATATTTTGTTAACGGCCCCATTCAGCTTTTTAGACGAATTTCACGACTTTTTTAATAAATATAAGAACTAGGCGAGGTCCATATTTTAAGTGAATTCATTTTGCCTGATCATCAGTGAAAGTAACTATTGTCAGCTACCAATCCATAACTAACTGGAGGGTGAAAGCAGGAAAAGACAAGGGAGATCTAACAATGCATAGCATTAGGGCCATCCAAATAATAGGATTTGCTTCTGACAAGAGGATAAGTGATACTACCTCTAGAGAGTTATTGGGTCCTTTGATTGGCCAGACAGTATTACATTGAATCCTTCTTTCTGGTTACGGCTCATTTTTTTCTTTGCCTACACATACACAGAATAGTCTGGCCTATTCTTTACATATTCTCCTCTGTCCTTATATACTTGACAACATTAAGATTATCAAACAATTCTTCACTCCAGAGGTTAACTACTGCACTATAATTCTTCAGTGGGTACTTTCCTTTCGGTAAGGGTTGAAGAGACTCTTTTGCTATGGTAAGCCTCTGTACCATGGCCTTCCACTGTTCTGTAGTAGAGTTCTCTTTATCCATCATATTAGATTTGCATGATATTTTTGTTTTGAAAATGAGAATATTATGACCAGTGTTAAGAAATGACACACTGTATTTGGTGCTGAACCCAGCAGTTTAAGCAGCTTTTAATCTTTGCATTTCATACCATGTGATCACTTTATCGCAACTGTAATACAAGAGATTATTGATGTTTGTAACTGTCACCATTCAGTCTTAATGGCGTAAGGCAGATACTCTGATCCCAACAGTGGCTGTACATCAAAAGACCTATATCAGCTACACTTAACGACCACATCGCTGAGTGACCCGTCAAATATTCTAGTATATATATAACATGTAAAGAGCACGACTTCATTATATTGAAACACTTTCTTACAAGCTTGGGAAAAGATAATGCCGATTTCTACAATGACAGCAGTTCGTATATAGCACACACCTGACATCACACGTCAGGTTCCAAGATATCTGGATACTAGTTTCAAACACAACTGACATACCAGCTTCAGATATCAAAGTTATCACAATCAATCAATGTTCTCCTTCTTACAGTAAAACCGTTGGTCGTTCTAGAGAAAATCCTAGCTAAAAAGGCAATTTAACCAATCCAAAGTTGCTTAGCTGGAGCCGTATGGAATGCATGTAAGCTGTCTAAAAATGGAAGGAAGAGAGGGAGCATCAGAAGCTGTCTGATGAGGTGTAATCTTATATCTAAGAATGTAGTATAAAAAAAACTATGATTGAATGATACACTTTAAATGTTAATAAGAGTAAATATTCAAATATTATGAATTAATATTAAAATGTTCTATATTACATACCACAAACAATAAACATAATTAATGAAAGACTGAGAAAACTATTTCCCTAGAACAAGGGGATAAATCAACCGTTCTTATTTCTATGCTATGTCAATAGATATTTGACGTTAGAGACTTTTAAGATCTCTCTACGAGGATAATGCACGAAGACGAAGGCTTGAGAATACAAAAGACTTATAAACTTACTTAAACTAACTTATTACGTAAGTTGTGGCTGCTTTAAATCAAACCGACTTCATACCACGAGATGATTTTTTCCTAAGGTTTGAAGGCTTGAACCTCTCTCTATTGGATTAGATTTATGAATGTTGTTCAGTAGACCCCGGCATTGGGGCCTGGGAGACCATTCAGTACCTCAGTTGTAGTATGAAGGAAATTTTATCAGGCTTTACAGTAAACTTGAAGAAATAAAGTGGAATCAAAGGAAGTGCAGAAGGCTAAAAGGCGAATGCAGCTCGAAATCAGAAAGAACACTGCAAAGACCTCTAAATAACTAGTATTATAGAACAGGAAAATTACGAAGGGAAAAAAAGGTAAAACCCTTTTAAATCTACGCATGCCTATCCACAGGATAAAACTCACAACAGCAACACCTAGTTTAATGAGAGATGCTAAAAGAAGGAAGGGGTAAATTTTTCATATCAGAAAAAGGTTGCAACTACAAGTGGCAACCGAACATATAAATTACAATCGGTGAAGAAATCCCATCATATTCCAAGCATGAAAATAATTGATCCACATAGTTAAAGGGTGAAAAATAACGTTGAAAATGTTGACTGGTACACTTTCGGAAATTTTGAGAGAGAGAGAGAGAGAGAGAGAGAGAGAGAGAGAGAGAGAGAGAGAGAGAGAGAGAGAGAGAGAGAGAGAGAGAGAGAGAGACGGTATAAGGTAGTTGGGTATATAGAGCATGATGAGAATTTGAGAAACGAGATGTTTTCATTCATATTAAGCTTCAATTATGGATTGATCCCATTGACAGAAATAGGGAGTGTCTATAGACTCTGTGTTATCAACATGGTCAAGTAAATTAGTTGAAAGTAAGAAATAAATATCTGATCATTGCTGACATATACGTATGGACCATACTACCATACTGGTTTACGTTATAGTCACGAGATAGGGGTGTCTATAAAACATACCACTGAAATTTAAAAATCTAATATGTAGTTCTATATAAAAAAAGAATTTATTGTATCCAATTTTATGAACATATCTAATTCTATTGGGAGGGGGGTAGGTGATGTGGAGTGGAGTGGTCAATTTTCTTTAGCAAGCAAAGAATTAGAAGCGTCTTATGTTCAAGATCAAAATTAACATTAATCCCGTTAATTAGTAAAATTACTCCTGAAGTTTTCAATATAATATATTAACTTGAAAAATAAGTTTTATTCTGTTTTTATCTCCTCGAATTGTTAATCAGCATTGAATAAAAATACCAAATTTTAAGCAATTCTCCAAATAACTTCATTTGTGTGAACAGTAAAGTTTCTTACACCTAATTTCTTCGAATCTATAACACGAATAAAAAGCATTTCCGTGGTTCTGTGATATCCATGGCATTCAGTAAAAACTTACATTTAGATAGCAACACATAAATATTTCTTGTTTAACATATCGTTGTACAGTCTAATTCAAATCTTAATATCCTTATTTACAAAAACCTTATCGTTACAACTTAGTTTCTAATAAATCAAAGATACCAACTTCATAAAAGGTCACCCCTAAACATACATTTCCTTTAGACATCAATGAGGCTTTCATGCGTCATTGATTTTCTTTGTTTTCAATTTGATTCCCTTCCATCCCAGCCAGCGATGTCTACTTTCCATAATCATTCATTACCTTTGAAATAGAAATATATTTCAATGACAAAACCAAAAAGTGATGAAATACTTATTTCTAATTGCTATATTTTCTTTACTGCACAGAATGCCTTAGCCAAGATGGTACTTTACTAAAAGGATGATGATATGGGCCATTTGTTACTGTAATCTTTACTAACAAGACAATTGATGGCACATTCAGCGAGATATGCAACACTCGCTATCATTATTTGCTATGCCTGCTACGTGAAAAGAAGTGAATGGTTACCTTAACACAGAACTCGCTTATTTCTAAATATAAATATAATTTCCCCTGTATTGTTGTAGGAAAAATGTGAATGATCAATCAAACAACCCATAAAGTCTATAAATTACAATAAATACCATCATATATAGAGCAATAATATTCAAACTAATAGCTATTCTGACACAAAAAAAAAAAATCACGTAATATAAATTGTTAATATTGATGAGGATAGATTAAGTTTTATTAAATGCTAAACACTATAGCGTGGAATATTACTATTATAGTATTCCATGCTACTGATAAAACAATATAAAAAAATGGGTTTAACTAGTTTTAAGAAACTTGGTTCCCATGTCAGTATGTCATATCTTCGACATGTAATCAGTTATTTTCACTCAATAATATGAAAACTAATATAATTCCTGAATTCTAAAAAAATACCCAGCAGATGTCAGTAATCACTTAATAAAGTTTTGTTTGAGTAATATCTTCTATTATTCCGTGTATACATTCCTATTTGTGTATGTTTTACGGACAATGGGCAACGTAATCTCATATCTGGCTATGTGTAGTTACTTATCTATCCAATAAAAATTGTATGAATTGCACTCCATGGAATGTTAATTCTAATTTGAAATCGGAATTAATGTGTTCCATTCTAGGCCTTTTAGCAACGCCAATGAACCAAATCATGATTTAATTGTGGTTTTAATACCTATTACTTATATAGTAGTTCTGTATTTGTCATACATTTCCTGACCACCTAACTACGTTTATTCTAATTTCCTTTTTGTAACAAAGTTACCAATCAACTCAAATGGAACAATCAAATAATCTAATCAACAGCCTACACTAAAAAAACCGTAATTTTAATCTAAAATTCTCCGTAAAATTTCAGTAAAATACGGGCGACCGTAATTTTACCGTACTTTATTACATTTTACAGGGTGGTGACCGTAATATCACTACTCTTTTACGTCAATATATCCGTTTTTAAAACAGTGAATGGGTGGCAACATTTTTCCAGTCTTTTTACTATTTTCTTACAGCAAATTTTTATCAGTGAATAGTTTACATTAAATATTCATTTCCTCTCTCAACGAATGCGGTGCACTTGTGCCAATGCCTGGGAATGAATTAATAGTATAGCAATTTATTATTAATCTTCGATTAGTAAAAAGGCGTTCGCCTAAAAAACTAACAATTATATACAATTTCCCACACGTATTTTCCCTTGAGCGACAATTAATTTGGTTTAATCTAAATTGCATTTTTACAATATTTATTAATATTCAAAAGGAATTACATTAGTAATATATATATATATATATATATATATATATATATATATATATATATATATATATATATATAAGGTCTAAAAAACAGTACGCTATATTACGAATATTTGTAATCCGTCGATTCATCTCATACAGCAGCGCTTCATCTGGGTTTTTAAAAATGCGACAATACCCCGATTGAATGATACTCTTAATCACAAGGAAAATCGAACTCAATTTAAATCACATAGGCCACGAGCACAGACCCCTTTTTGTTGCCATACGTTTAAAGGACTCGCTCTTTCAGAATCATTTTCGAATATCAGATAAATGCTTAATCCAAATAACGTTAACAAAACGTTTCTTTGTAATCATAAAAACCAATTTCATATCACCCAAAATCACTTATGCACTATGCGTTATATGTTTTCGCAAGGATGAATGAATGTACAGGTTTTAAGACCAGGGTCAAAGAAAAAGCATAAAAAATGGAAATCAAACAAATTACCTATAAAAATACCCTAAATATAACGCCTGAAAAATATTTTCTCTTTCTCCATATATCTTTACATTAATATTCCTCATTTCCGCATATCTGTAGTAATTCTGCATCGAGTTGAAAAAGGTAACTCTTGCATAACCAATTGAACGAGCCCAGTAATGTTATGTTGTTTTGAAGTTAGATGTTGGATTTCACTTTCTAATACATTAAACGATTCCTAATTTTTCTTTACAATATACTTAGCCGATGGTCAACAAATAAACAAATTTTACCACAAACGCTAAAAAGTTCGTCCCTCCCTTGAGGGCATTTGGTACAGTCAAGACAATTAGTGTGTTAATAATAAGATGAAAAAGCACCGTACATGCACTAATTTAAAGCTTCAGTATGAAACCTAAGATGTCCTCGATCAGAAATCAGAAATAATGCATGTAAAACAGGAGAAATAAATTACAGCCTTCAGTGGCCAGAACCAGGTGGATTCCTTCATACTAAGATATAAAAAATAAAAGGAGGACATTCAAAGTAAAGCTGTGTCAGTATAAGACGAGCATATGTCGACCATAAACTAGAAAAGTCAGTATTTCGGATCGTACAATTGAAAAGAATAAAACCTATGTTTATGAGTCCCTTTACTGTATGTTTCATATCCAAATAACCCCCAATATATTTCATAGATCACCATCTTCATAAATGTTATATTCTCTGATGTACGGGGTCAATCCTGTAAAATATTGTATATACCTTACATATGTGCACCTTTTACATTTCGTAGTTTTGTATGTTACGAACGCATGCCCATGAGTTGCGCTGTCAGCACTCCCTGCACGCACATGGTCTGTCTTCTCGCTTCTCTTGGTACGAGCTGTTCGCCTAGAGCACCACTGTACATAATCCATTTGCTGTGTGGAATACACGCCATCTACAAATCCGGATTTTATTTCTCCATCTTTGCAACCATCTGTCTTCATCTACAAGACCCCATCTCATATCACCATATCGATATTCAACAATTAAGGGATGTACAAAAAAATCTGAACAAGTATTAAAAACGATATTCTATTAATGATGACTCCAAGATAAATACCCGAACCTAACAAAAATCCTCGAAAGCATCAGTAACTTCACACACCTGCACAAAAGGCTCGCTCACACAAAGAATTCATATGTTAAAACACTGAGACTCACTTTTACCTTCGTCCATCTGACTTCATTAACAAATATATGTTAAATTCATACCTTCATACTCACTTTCATAACATGTCTTCAGAACCCAGAGGTAATATAATTCTTATTAATTGTTCCCTCTATCATCATAACTAATCATTTTAAAAACTAAGAAAACATATATAAAGTATATATAACATAAAATGGTGCAATATATAACAAAAATGCTATGGAGGCTGAGGCTGTGTAAAAATTAGAAACGCTGTGGATTATTAAGAAAGATATTACAAACTGGGAATATTAAAAGAAGACTGAGCTCCAAGACTAGAGGAATGTGGTAAAAAGAAAATCTTTAAAAATATTCGTAGCATGAAATGAATGAAAATATCAAAACAAAGAAACCATGAGCGTGTAAAAAAGAAAGGAAATGAAGAATGTACTAAAAGAGGTTTTTTCCTGTAGTGAAAAGCCTCATCCTGAAATTAGCATCAAGATCCCCTTCTAGGAAGCAATTGTCATCCCGGGAAGGAATTTTATAGAGAGAGAGAGAGAGAGAGAGAGAGAGAGAGAGAGAGAGAGAGAGAGAGAGAGAGAGAGAGAGAGATTTCTCATTTGATCCTCAAATCCGGATTTCATATTTTTAGGGGAAGATGAACTTAAATATATGAGGAAGCCGTTGTATTTACCAATAAACTTTTAATATAATTATCAATTATGCTTATATATAATTATATAAAGTATATATATACTGTTTATATATATATATATATATATATATATATATATATATATATATATATATAAACAGTATATATATATATATATATATATATATATATATATATATAAACAGTATATATATATATATATATATATATGCATATATATATATACAGTATATATATAATTTATATATATATATATATATATATATATATATATATATATCAGCCGTTGCTAATCCACTGCAGAACAAAGGCCTCGGATATGTCCTTCCACTTGCGTCTGTTTATGGTCTTTCTGTGCCAGTCCACGCCCGCAAACTTCCTTAGTTCGTCGATCCATCGTATTCTCTAGCCATCCATTCTGTTACTCTTAATGTCCATCCATTATCTTTCATTTAATAGTGTTTTCTGCCCACGTCCATTTCTTTTTCTTACATGTTGTTAGAATATCCTCTACTTTAGTTTGTTCCCGTATCTATGTTGTTCTTTTTCTGTCTCCTAGTGTTATTCCCATAAATATTCTTTCCATAGCTCTCTCGGTTGTAACTACCTAATGTTCTAAGGTTTTAGTAAGACTCCAAGTTTCTGATGCATAAGTTAGAACTGGTAGGATCATCTAATTAAATACTTTTCTTTTTAGAGAAAGTGGCATTTTACATTTCATAAACTCATTTTGCTTTCCAAAAGCTCTCTATTCCATGCTTACCCTCTTTTAATTTCAGTTTTGTGTCCTGGAGAAACACTCAGTATCTATCCTAAGTAGGTATATTCCTTAACAATGTCTGGAGGTTAGTCCATAAATATTATTGTTGTCTCTGCACTTCCATTGAACATTATCTGAGTTTACTCGTATTCATTTTTATTCTAACATTTCTCCTTTCTCTATTCAAATCTTATGTCATATTTGCAATTTCTCCCATGAATCATACATATGTATATATATATACAGTATATATATATATATATATATATATATATATATATATATATATATATATATATATATATATATATATATATATATGAGTATAGATAAACATTTAAACAAATGTCATCGGTAGGTAAAATTCAAATCATATTGCTATGTACCCTTTCCACAAATGCTCACGATATTGTATAAAAATGTATGAGAGTGAATATAGCTTATTTGAATAAACATTTCATAGCAACAAACTTTATTTTTCAAAACGGAAGGTGTCGTTTCTGGCCGATTAAATTTATCACATTTATTAATATGCAAAATCGTTTATCAACTAAATTAACTGATCCATAAAAATATATTTTTTGTAGAAAAAAAAAGCCTAAAAATGTAATAACAAAAATATCAAATTATACGTGCGAGTTCTGTTCCTCGAAATGAATACTACCACTGCTATTAGACAACTTCACCTTTAAGTTAATTGGAAAGCAAGAAATTATCTTCTTTGGCCCGACAATAGAAGAAGAAACGTCTTCCTAATTTCCATAAGTTAAGTCACTTGATCAAAAATGGCTGTCTGGTGGAGGACTTCAAAACAATCTTCATGTAGGGCAGTGGTCGGGAAGCATTTGTAAATTACCCATAATGTGGTAATTTAGGAAATTTTGGGGAAAAGGTTGGGCGAATTTGAAAATTTGAGAAAAAAGAATGCATTCAGGAGCCCAGGATCTTAAGAATTACGGAAGTGGAGAAATATCAGTCTTGATATTGTTTGATATCAGATGATATTATTATTATTATTTTCATTATTATTATTATTACTAGTTCAGCTACAACCCTACTTGGAAAATCAAGATGCTATAAGCCCAAGGACTCCAAAAGGGAAAATAGCCTAGTGAGGAAAGGAAACGAGGATATAATTAAACGTCATGAGAAATAGTGAACAATCAAAATATTTCAAAAACAGTAACAATATCAAAAAAGATATTTCATATACAAACTATAAAATGCCTGTTCAACACAAAAACATTTGCTGCAAGTTTGAACTTTTTAAGTTCTACCGCTTCAACTTCCCGTTTGGGAAGATCATTCCATAACTTGATCACAGCTGGAATAAAACTTCAAGAATACTGTGTAGTATTGACCCTCATGATGTAGAAGGCCTGACTATCATTATTAACTGCATGCCTAATATTACAAACAGGATAGAACTGTCCAGGAAGATCTGAATGTAAAGGATGATCAGAATTATGAAAAATCTTATGCAACATGCATAACGAACTAATTGAGTGACAGTGTCAGGAATAGATCAGGAATAAGAAATTTAAGAGACGGTAAGTTCTTGTCCAACAACTTAAGATGAGAATCAGCAGCTGTAGACCAGACAGAACAATACTCGAAACAAGGTAGAATGAAAGAATTGAAATCCTTCTTTAGAATAGATTGATCCCCCAAAATCTTTAAAGACTTTTTCAATAAATCCATTTTTTTTTTACAATTGAAGAAGACACAGACCTAATGTGTTTCTCAAAAGTAAATTTGCTGTAGAGAATCTCATATAAAATTTTAAGAGTTATACAGAGTTGAAGAAACATCATCAATGGTGAGATCGGTATGTTGAGGAGCAACTGTCCTTGGCCTACTTACAAACAATCATACTTTGAGTTTTGTTAGGATTCAACTTCATACCCCATAATTTGCACTATGCACTAATTTTCACTAAATCTCTATTAAGGGATTCAGCAACCCCATATCTACATTCAGGAGATGGAATTTATGCAGAGTGTAGCATCATCAGCATATGCAACAAGCTTGTTTTCTAAGCCAAACCACATGTTATGTGTATATAGTATGAAAGTAATGAGCCAAGAACACTACCCTGAAGAACACCAGATATCAAATTCATATACTCACTATGGTGCCCATCAACAACAACTCTTTGCGATCTATTACTTAAAAATTCAATAATAATGCTAAGAAAAGACCCAACCACTCCCAACTGTTAAGAGTTTAAAAACAAGGGCCTCATGATTAACATGGTCAAAGGAAGCAATATAATCAAGACCAATCATGCAAACTTCCTGACCACAATCAAGGGATTTCTGTACAGCATTGGAGATTGTAAGAAGGGAATCAAATGCTCCAAGGCCTTCACGAAAACCAGATTACAAACTAGGGAATAGATGATTACCTTTAGCAAACATATTAAGACGTTTTGCCAAAAGACATTCAAAAACTTGAGAAAATATGGGAGTTATGGAAATTGGGTGGTAATCAGTTGGGCTCGAGCTACCACAAACATATTTGCATAGTGGAGTAACATTACCGATTCTCCAAGTGCTAAAAGCTCTTCTTGCTAACTTCCCCAAAATAGCAGATAACTTTGGCGATAGGAAATCTGCAGTCTTTATAAAAAAGTAAAAATTCCATTTGGGTCTACACTTCCATAAGCATTAAGGTCCATCAAGGTCCATCATGATCGAAAAGCTAAACTATTTAGATTAGCCTCGGGAAAACAAGACTGAGGAAGATTCAAGTTTCTCATTACTCTGCTTACTATAAAAAACATCAGCCAAAATGATTGCCTTTTCCTTTGGACAGTGAGTGACTGAGCCATCTATTTTAAGTAAAGGAGAGACTGTTGTATCTACCCAAGAGTGCAGATTTAAGGGTAGTCTACCATTTATGTTCTTGGGTTGTACCAGAAAGGGTTTCTTTTATGGTTAAATTGTATTCCTTTTCGGTTGAAACAAACTCCCTGAGCAAAAGCTCTGAGCTGAGTATAGTTATTCCAAGTCAAATCTAATCGGTTAGCCTTCCAAAAATGATAGGCCTCCTGCTCCTCCAAATAAGCACGTCTACAATCATCATTGAACCATGGTTTGTCCTTCAGTCGGTACCTTAGCACATGAGAAGGGATACACTTACCAATTATGTTGACTAGATTCTCATTCAAAGGGACAACAGGATCAACACAACTATATAAATTGTGACCAATTCAAGCCCAAAAGATCATGCAAAATCCCATTCCAGTGTGCTCGTGAATTCATATAAATCTTAAATGAGTTATGATACATCAGGGACACGCTGCTCAGTCTTTACTATTAATGAAATGAAGGCATGATCAGATGTCCCAACAGGAAACCAACCTTACTTGTTATAACACCAGGGGAGTCGGTGCATACGAGGTCTAAGCAGTTACCAGAACTGTGATTTGCTTCACTTATGATTTGCTTACAGCCTGATTCAGACAAAGTCTAAAATCCTTCCTCTATATATTATACTGTAATAGTCTATAATCCATCGTTAATATATTCAACGTGTTCAATAAACAAGTCTAGTACTCTAGTAGTAGATGCTTTGCATCATAAATTAGATACAATAGAATGTGATCTTAAAACTGAGTTTAGAATATTTCTGACAGATCAAAAACACAAACTTGCAGACAGGCTCAGAAAAAAACTATTTGGCTAACTCTTCTTGCATAGTTACACTCCATATTTGGACATGTAAAAGTGCTGAATACGGTATTGCAACGAAGGAAAATCTATCTCATATTAGCAAATTTCAGCATTTGTATCAAAGCTTTACCATTGGAACCAGAATGTAAATATAAAAAAGACTGTTGTCTTTCCAAACCTGGACGAGTTTTTGGAAGACTTAAGACAGCAGTCTTAGTGACATGTAGGAATTGGTAACAAGGCACGTGCCGAAACTCATGGATAGGTTCTGTGACTATTTTCCAGAGCTTGATTCCCATACTGTCAGCTGGATTGTAAATCCCTTCAAATGCGAACGGGCTGATTTGCCTAAAGAGCCTGAAGGGTTGGCAGAAGAGCTTTATTGAACTTCGTTCCACCAATGAAACTAGCATGGAATTTGAGACCAAGGATGACCTCTGAATTTTTTGGATGTCAAAAGCTTATAAAACTGCACAATTGGAAGCAACTAAAATGGTACTACCATTCGTAACAAGCAACCTTTGCAAACAGTTTTTCTAGCCTTGTAAATCTAAAAATAAAATACATAAATCATTTGGATCCTGAAGATAGCATCCACGCAATGACACTAAAAATCTCTGATATTGAGTTTGTGCTATCAAAGATGAAACTGTATCCATTCTACGAAAGCCTGGGGGAGCTGATATTAATCAAATATTCAAGTTTCAATATTTCTAATTAGTTTTATTTGTGTGACAAGCTTATGCCAGAGAGGGCAAACATTTCTCCCCATAATAGTGAATTAAATAAATTTTTTTTTTTTTTTTTTTGTTTTTGCATGAATTTGAAATACATGGTAGTCAATAATTTTGCTTGTGGACCATGTTTTATTTCAGTTTATGAGTGTATAATTTCCCACGATTTTTTCTTGTGTACTATTTTCTATGCGAAACAGAGACTTTTACTTCTTAATGATAGATGAAATAAACAATTAAGCATTATCCTAATAAAAATATTGTGCATCTATTATCCACGAATTATATAAGTAAATTGATTTGTCCCCCCCCCCCAGAGTACTTCAAAGTCGGGGGTAAATTAATTTTATTTAAAAATTTTGGGGATAACACCCAAATAACTTAGACGACCCCTATCATTCACTAGTTAGAAATTCTTGGGTATACCGTGTATGCTTATTTTCTAAAGTGGCACTCAGGGGCTAATAACCCTCTTGAGATACCAACATAGTTCCAAAATAATTATCAGGTAATTTCCAGCATTTTAGTGGTTGCTCATTATCAAAGCCAAGTTAACTTCAACTTTTTTTAATAGTACGGGAAAATTTCATATATGATAAAGCAGACCTAATTGCTTTTCCGGTCCTCCTTACACGTATTGGTATCGAACACATGGATAAAAAAAAAATCTAGGTTAACATGTGTTTGGAATTGACATTCAATGACTGAAGAACGCTTACAAAAGCCTAGTAACTAATAAGGTATTGAATTCAGCTACTTACATCTTCCACAGACGACTACATGTAGTATGTAGCATTTTTCCCAAACGTCAATTCTTACCAACTGTATTTACAATGTTTGACCTTTAAAATTTCAAAAATTAAACGTCACAGATAATGGGAACTTGAATATTCCATAAATATAGTTTGTGACCAGCATAACAACAGTCAAGATCATATATAACACTAAATCGCTGTTAAGTTGATAGTCATAGCACAGCAATGCTATCTACTAAGTACTCATGCATTATCCAAGAGTGGCCGTGAATTCATTAAACGACTACTTGGCAAATTAATGCCTTATTGATCTCCTTCTCTTCAAAATATTTGAAAAAATTCAATAGAAAAAAGTAGAGCTTATCTTCATTAATTCTATAACACAAATATTAAAATTCAAAAGCAATAGAATACTGGTAAATGAAAGCTACGATGATATCAAGAAGAATTAAAGCAGCTGCTTTTAGATTATAAAAACATACACTAGAAGGCGGACCTCAGCCACGGCAGCTTATTCTCGTTGACGTGGATTTTCATACACTCAAATATTAACCAAATTTGAAGTCTCTGTGAATAGGATGATTACGTGATATGGACATTTTGCTCGTCCGTGAACTTGACCTTTGACCTTCAAAAATTTAATAATTTACAGCTCTTTAAAATTTCATTACTTTACACTTAGAATTGTAGCCGTAGGGTTGATGGCCGGAATTTGACATTTTGCTTGACCTTGACCTTGGACTTGACCTTGACCTTGGACTTGAACTTGACCGTCGACCTTAACATGTATTAATTAGCGTGGATTTTCATACACTCAAATATGAACCAAGTTTGCTGTCACTGTGACAGCAATGTCAAAAATTATGGCTGATTACGTTTATTGGACATTTTGCTTGACCGTGATCTTGCCCTTCCAGAATTTAATCATTTCCAACATTTTACATAGTAGTTAATCCCTGCAAGTTTCAATACTCTACAATTAAAATTTTGGATAGGAAGGTGTTCACAAACATACACGCACACACACACATAAACAAACACACAAACAGGGGAGAAAACCTAACCTTCTTCCAACTTCGCTGGCGGTTAAAAAAAAAAAAAGAAAAAAAGCGTTAATTTATTTGTTATGGGTTATACGATAGCATGCGGATAACATTAATCTAGTCAGCACAGACCTCCGCCTCGGCAGCTTATTTCTCGACCTTTTGCTCGACCTTGAACTTTAACATGTATGAATTGGTGTGGATTTTCATACACTCAAATGTAAACCAAGTTTGAAGTCTCCGTGACAGCAATGTCCAAACTTATGGCTGATTACGTTAATTGGACATTTTGCTTGACCATGACATTGACCTTCCAAAATTTACTCATTTCCAGCTGTTTACAAAACAGTTAATCCCTACAAGTCTCATTACTCTACGATTAGAATTGTGGCCAGAAAGCTGTTCACAAACAAACAAACACACAAACAGGGGCGAAAACATACCCTCCTTCCAACTTCGTTGGTGGAGGTAATAAGAAAACTAATCTAACTCCATCATAGAAAATAAAATTTAACATTAACCACAAAGGGATGAAGTATTAGACTTCGGCAGAAGCGATCAAATTCCTAGTTTCAGGGATTACGGTGATAGAAATTTGAACTTCTTGAGCTTTGTTCGTTAATAGAAATCAAGAAGAAAAACGAGTAAAAGAGTTGAAATTAAACCATGGATTTAGTCAGAAGTGTTACGATATAAAAATGCAGGAAATAGAAAAGAAGAAAATTTCAGCAAACATTCAGTTTCGGGTAAAAACGAAGATATAAAAGTCTAATGATGAAAAGCATGAGAAGTTATCTAAAATGTAATGTGGCATGTGGGGTTGTAGTCGAAGAGGCGGTATATGTAGGAGGAAGACTATACAAATTATTAAGAATGCATAAATTGAAAACTTCCCTCCCATGCCATATAATGAGAGCAGTAGTGTTAATGGAAATAAACGAAAGGGAAAATTTTAACGTAAATTGGGAATGAAATTCTCTTCTAAAAAACATTGGTCCACAAATGAAAGAATAGAATAAATATAAAAAGACGACGCTGTCGGTTTAGTGACGAGCGATAATGCCCAACAGCATATCAGCAAACACCACCTATAGCTTACTATATACATGTGCTTACACCAACTTCTATCTGGAAAGATACACGAATATAAAAACCCATCCTCATACTAGCATTTACTTTTTCTTACACACAGACACACACACACACACACATATATATATATATATATATATATATACTGTATATATATATATATATATATATATATATATATATATATATATATATATATATATATATACATAAGTATAATATAAAACTGGCCAATTAATACAGTGACCAAATAGTAAATACACATAGCAATGCATTCCCTAATAGAGGGGGCAAATATATCCCGTACATACATCAAGAGAGGATGGCAAAGGACTTCACAGCAACTAATTGCTTATCTGATACCCTAAAACGAATTGAACAGTTGCCTTTGATTAGTAGGTGACTGTTAGAGCAACCATTAAGAGAGAGAGAGAGAGAGAGAGAGAGAGAGAGAGAGAGAGAGAGAGAGAGAGAGAGAGAGAGAGAGAGAGAGAGAGAGAGAGAGAATTTAATGTCCGCTATGACTTTGAGCATTTTATCAATTTAAGGCACCAAATTTATCAATCCAAAGCAGTACATTTTTCTTGACCTCGTCCCGCCAAAAAGAAACCTCCTTTATAACTACATGTGACCAAGAAATAATCACACTCCACGAGCTTACATAAATCCAATATGTATTAACCTCTGTAAATACGGCAATAAAATAAACGTACTTTAATTTTCACTTTTAAGCAAAATCCTATTGATTAGTATCAATAAAAAATAACCTTACCTTTCAATTTTCTGTACTTTTCATTCAATATGACAACCGATTTGCTAAAATATCCCGAAAAATCGGTATCAGACATTTGTTCTAAACGCTTGTAATCCGTTTGCTTCAGTTATAGAGTTAACAATTAAATCGAATGACCCAATCAAGCCAACGAAAATCAATGTCCTTAATCAACGCCTATTAGCTGTCTAATTATAGAAGTCCTCTCTCAACGAGCATGGAGCGACGTTATAGTAGGTTTACACTGGAAGAGAACTAAAATATTTAATGACAATATACCCATTGTTTTCCTGTGAAATAGAATATCACTAAAGAAAAAAAGATATTACAATAATAAATTGGTCTCAGAAGGGATTCAGTGTATGAAAATACGATACGCAGAGAATCGGCAAGAGAAAAATATGAGTAATGAAGTAAGAGAATCACTTGAAGAATATGTCTGAAAATTGTTTAAAATAGAGTGAATGTCCCAATTTTCAACCTATAATCATGTAAACAAAAATGAAGGTAATCATTCATTCTGGATACATACGAACTAAGCAGCTAAAACTGTTAGTTTACATCCGCACTCATCTGTCAAGGAACAAGAATATCGTCATGACAACACGACTTCCTCTATCAGAAAACATAAAATGGAAATATGCAAATCGAAACGGTGGCCTATTAGTAAATTCGCAATTTAATGAATCCCCTCACAAAAAAAAAAAAAAATAAAAAGCAAAAATATAGGCAGCTAGGCTACATCGGCGCGGATGGCACAGGACTTCCCGGCGATTAATTGCCTATCTGATACCCTATTTCGAATTAAACAGTCGCCTTTGATTCGTAAACGACTGCTGGGAAAACCATTACTTGAGAGAGAGAGAGAGAGAGAGAGAGAGAGAGAGAGAGAGAGAGAGAGAGAGAGAGAGAGAGAGAGAGAGAGAGAGAGAGAGAGAGAGATGTCTTCCATCAGTTTTCCACGTCTGGCAACAAGGGAGAAAATATCTATGGCGGGGAAAAGCATTCCCTTTTATTCGGCATGTAATTAATTTTGTTGAAGAGAATGGCAGTCTATCACTACCAATAAAATCAAACGACAACACTATATATATAAAAAAGTTCATTAGTTTCGGCGGAATGGTGAATTTTGCATTACAATATATAAATGGGGACGCCTATTGGGCGATGCGTTCTTTCCAAATTGAAAGTTAGCTCATTAGCTGAGCTAACAATCCATTAACGGAAGCTGTAGCGTTAGCGCAGGACAGATTTTCTTGTTAGCTTACAAAAATATGATACCTTACAAATGTTCTGTCTTTAGTAGATAATTGAATGTCATATTTTTTAAAGGTTGATAGTCAAAAACACCTAAATGTCATGACCGACAATTTCAAGAACCACTTTTATACTCAACCTCTTTCATCCAAATACTTGCAATATTAGGTATATCTAAAGTTATAAAAAAAAATTTCAATAGGAGCGTGTAGCACTGATGATTTAAAGGAACTCTTATGATTTCAAGAAGCACATATGATTTAAAGCATTTAACGAGATATGCAAAAATAATCTTTATATGACAACAGAAAAATTTCTTGTAATACTAAATTTTGGTAGTTGATAAGTTGAACAAAATATAGCTATGACACAACTTGATTAAAAAAAATTTTCCATAAATACTTCGCAAATTTAGAGGCAATACTTCCGAGTGATAAACTTGAAAATAGGATACTACTAATTCTTATTACAAATAAACTTTCAACTGGCCAGAGACCATCCCCTGAAATATATATTACATATATAAATAGTGATAGGGATGATACAAGCAACATGTTACAAACTATACTAGAGCCCAGTAAATTATTCTTCAGGAGGTAAGGCTGACATTGTTCAAAAGGATGAAGTTGGATTAAAACCCCACTTCTCTGTCTTCTATTCATATCGGCATTCTGTGACGGGCCGAGAGAGGAGTTGTTAACTCAAAGGCAGGATGCAATCAACTGAGTTTTATTAAGGAACACTCTTCTTTATATACAAAACCTCAAGGCAACAGGACATGACCTGTTCGAGAGACAGACAATATTACAGAGCAAAACGGAGACATGATCATTCAGGTTCTTTTTAGTGCGAGGGAAGAGCGCAGATACAAGCATAATATATACAACATAATTATGTACAATTGTGTGCCACACGGTTGGTACATGGCTCCCCCCCTAAAAATGACATACTGTACTTGTTAAATAGGGCGCCCTGATCTAGAGAGGCGAACTGTAGGCGGGTCATCTGGCAGAAGATAAGCAGGTTTTAGACGATCAATGGAGACCCAGTCTTCTTTGCCCCGAATGTTTAGTAGGAATGCTTTCGGACTGCGTCGGATCACAAGGAAAGGGCCCGTGTAAGGGGGCGTTAGTGGTGGCTTGCTAGTGTCGTTGCGCAGGAAGACGTGCGTTGCAGAGTGCAAGTCCGTTGGTATGTGATGCTTCGCTGGGGGCTTGTAAGTCTGGCGGCACGGAGTAAATTTTCCCACGACGTGACGTATGCGCTGGAGATCGTCGGAGGAGGTTGTAGAAGGAAAAAATTCGGCAGGGACGACCAACGGGTCGCCATACACCATTTCAGCTGCCGAGACGTCGAGGGCACGGGTCGCCATACACCATTTCAGCTGCCGAGACGTCGAGGGCGTCTTTAGGAGTGGTCCTTAGTCCCAGGAGGACCCAGGGAAGTTGAGTAAACCAGTTGCAATCCTTGCAGCGGGACATCAAAGCTGCTTTGAGGGTGCGATGAAAACGTTCAACCATTCCATTGGCAGCGGGGTTGTAGGCCGTTGTCGGATGTAGGGTGATGCCCAGGAGATTCGCTAATGACGTCCACAATTGAGAGGTGAAAGTGGTTCCCCTGACAGAAGTAATATGCTCAGGGATACCGAATCTTGAAATCCATCCAGAGAGTAACACAGATGAACATGAGGCGGACGTTGCAGTTTCCATGGGAATGGCTTCAGGCCAACGAGTGGAGCGGTCGATGACGGTAAACAGGTAACGATGTCCTTGTGATGTGGGAAGAGGCCTACAACGTCGACATGAATGTGTGCGAAACGACGCTGAGGTTGAGGAAAGGTGCCCACTCCTGAATCCGTGTGTCGATGTACTTTGGAAGTTTGGCAAGAAGTACAGGCGTGGACCCAATCCTTAGCATCCTTAGAAATGCCGTGCCAAATGAACTTTGCCTTCAGCAGCTGTGCAGTAGAACGGCACGAGGGATGTGAAAGGCCGTGAATGGAATCAAACACCTGTCGGCGCATGGGAGCAGGAATCCAAGGTCGCGGTCTACCAGTACTGACGTCACAGAGGAGGGTGGTGTTGGAGTCTTCGAGGGGAAAATCTTCCCAACGGAGGGACGTGCAGGATGTCCTACAAGCTTGATACTCTGGATCCTGTTGTTGGGCTTCAGCCAGGGCGTTGTAATCCAATCCCAGTTGAAAGGCAGCCAACGTGTTTCTTGACAGGGCATCGGCAACGAGATCCATTTTCCCAGGGACGTATTGGAGGGTGCAATTGTATTCAGCCACGGCGGAAAGATGTCGGCGTTGACGGGCGGACCAGGCGTCAGACTGTCGAGTGAAAGCGTGCACCAGAGGCATGTGGTCTGTGCGAATGACGAAGGGCGTACCTTCTAAGAAATGGCGAAAGTGACGGACAGCCAAGTGAACCGCCAGCAATTCTCGATCGAAGGTAGAATAACTCGATTCTGCCTTGGACAGTTTTCTGCTGAAGAAGGCCAATGGGCGGGGCGAGCCTTTGACCACCTGCTCGAGTACTGCACCAATAGCGACGTCGCTGGCATCGGTGGAGAGAAGGAGAGGGGCGTGTGGGATAGGAAAAGTGAGAGCCGCAGCAGTTGATAGGGCCTTCTTTGCATTGCAGATGGCTGCTTCTTGAAGGGGACCCCACTTCAGGTCCTTTGGCTTGCCCTTGAGGGAGGCGTAGAGGGGAGCAAGAGTGGCGGCAATGGCTGGCAGAAAACGGTGATAATAGTTGATCATGCCCAAGAATTCCTGCAGAGCTTTGACGGTCGAGGGCGCGGGGAAGTTCTGAACGGCTGCTACCTTCTCAGGGAGGGGATGGACTCCTTCAGGAGTGATACGGTGCCCTAAGAACGACACTTCGTTGGCGCCAAAGGTACACTTGTCGTACCGGACTACAAGGCCGTTTTGTTGCAGGCGGTCGAGCACGATGCGTAGGTGACGGAGGTGTTCCTCTTTTGAGGAGGAGAACACAAGTATGTCGTCCACATAACATACACAGAAAGGGAGGTCCCCTAAGATGCCATCCATGAGACGTTGAAACGTTGCCCCAGCATTACGAAGGCCAAAACAGGAGTAATTGAAGGTGTATGTACCAAACGGAGTGGTGATGGCGGTCTTGGGGATGTCTTCTGGGTTCATAGGCACCTGATAATACCCCTTCAGGAGGTCGAGCGTAGAGAAAACCTTCGCTTTGTGCAGGTAGGAGGTCAAATCGGCAATGTTTGGGAGGGGGTAGTGATCCGGTTCTGTTTGCATGTTCAGGCGCCTGTAATCCCCGCACGGACGGAGGGAGCCGTCTTTCTTCAGATCGATGTGTAAGGGTGACGACCATGGGCTGGAGGCCTTTTGGCAAAGGCCCATTTTCTCCATTTCGGCGAACGTCTGTTTGGCGGCTGCCAATCATTCCGGTGCCAGACGTCTGAATTTTGCGAAGACTGGGGGTCCCGTCATCTTGATATGGTGATAAATACCGTGCTTGGCAGGAACCGTGGGCGTTTGGCGAAGTTCTGGATGGAAAACTTCCGGGTACGACGTGAGGAGGTGGGCGTAGGCATCCGTGGATGCGCTGATGTGGAGAGCGAGGTTAGAGGGGGCGGGTTGAAGAGGTGTCGACAAGTACGAGTCTGCGTTGACCAATCGTCGGTGGGCGACATCGACCAGAAGGTGGAAATGAGAGAGGAAATCCGCACCGAGGATTGGCATTGTGACGTCAGCAACGAGAAACTTCCAATTGAATTTACCGTTTCTGAACGATAATGTGAGGTTCTCGTAACCATAGGTGGGTATCGCAGATCCGTTGGCAGCTACCAAGCGGACGTCGGCAGATGTAGACAGACTACATCGTGCCTTGAAGAGTTTCCTTGGCAAAAGAGAACGACAAGCACCCGTGTCTACCAAAAATCGCACGCCCATTCTTGCATCCTGTAAAAAGAAAAGATTAGAAACATGGGAGGCCACCGCCACAAGCGATGGCCTACTTACACGTTTTTTGGCCACTGACAATCCTTGGCACATTTCTTCGCGGTTGCCCCGAATCTGAAGTGGTAGTAGCAAAACTGCGGCGGATGGGAGGTAGTAAGTGGCTGTAGAAGTCGTTCGTTAGGGCGCGAGCGATTGGTGGGTGGTGGGCGGCATTGTCGCCGCTTCGGCACGTCACGGGGTAGGCGTGTATGTCCTACGGCATTCATGTCAGCTTCGGTTGACGTTGAATAGGCATCCTCGTCGTCAGGGGTGGAGGCGTTGATGGAGGTCTTGAAGTAGCTGTCCATAAGGGCGTCGGCTTTGGTCATCAAGTCCTTTATGGGTAAACTATCGACATCGGGTATGGCAGCGCGTACAGGTTCGGGTAAACGGCGTAACCAAAGGGCACGAAGTAGGTTCACCTCACGAGGAGAGCCGTCTGCGGCAGGTTGAAGGCGAGCGATACTGGTCATTTCCCTGAGGGCAAGCGAAGCCCTTTGGTCCCCCAACGGTTGTTGCGAGAGCTGAAAAAGCTTTGCTATACGGGCGGCTGGTGACGGCGAGTACTGCTGCAGAAGGTATGTTTTGAGGGCTTCATACGCTATTGGGGTGTCTCCTTGTTCACAAAGCCAGTCGGATATTTCTGGGAAGGTGTCCTCGGGTATCGCCGCGAGAACATAATCCGCTTTGGTGGTTGAGCGAGTCACGCCCCTGATACGAAACTGGACTTCTGAGCGCTGAAACCAAGCAAACGCTTCTCCGGTGGCGAACGGTGAAAGTTTCAATGGGGCGGCGCCAACTGCTGGAGTAGAGTCTGTCTCCGTCATAGTACCAACGATGGAGGGGCGAGGGAGGTGGGGGTGGAAGGCAGTGGGAGCGAGTCGACTTCCGGGGTCACCAATGTGACGGGCCGAGAGAGGAGTTGTTAACTCAAAGGCAGGATGCAATCAACTGAGTTTTATTAAGGAACACTCTTCTTTATATACAAAACCTCAAGGCAACAGGACATGACCTGTTCGAGAGACAGACAATGTTACAGAGCAAAACGGAGACATGATCATTCAGGTTCTTTTTAGTGCGAGGGAAGAGCACAGATACAAGCATAATATATACAACATAATTATGTACAATTGTGTGCCACACGGTTGGTACAATTCTATATATACTGTGTGTATAAATTTATATAATATATATATATATATATATATATATATATATATATACATATATATATATATATATATATATATATATATACTGTATATATATATATATTTATACACACATATATATATATATATATATATATATATATATATATATATATATATATATAAGCACACTTTGGTGTTAATCCTAGAAGAAAATACTTAATAAAGGAGTAGGTCACAAACTACACGGCAAATAAAGTATATTCATATACTGTATAGGTGTACAGTACTTCATCTTCTGAAGTTGGTGACACTAGCCTGGCAGTAACACAAGTTACCTCAGTACAAATATGAACGGCCAACATTGCGAGTCAGGCATAAATACACTTGCTATAAGTTTGATAATTTCATAAACGATTCAAGCAACGTTGGGTGCGATCAAATTTAACAAATGTGCGAGTCAATGAATGCTAGAGAATTATCAAAGTATCCATGACTATACAAGAAGGCATGGGTACTTGGCTGACAACAACCTTTTACCATAAATAATTGGGGTTAAGAATTGTGTCAACAAGAGATCGTGTGGGTGCAATCTGAAATGCATTGTCAATGAGACCCGATATACCACTAAAAGTGAGGGTAATCTTGTAGCACAAGATATCATGAAAGCTAAACCTTACAGTCAAAGGTATGGCTTCGTATAGTTCCGAGAGATTATAAAACCAACCAACTGTATTCGTCTTCAAAACTATTAAAACGAGCCGAGAATAAAAACTATCAATTGAGCAACTCGTGATAATTAAAGCACGGCTTTTAGCAATAATAAAATCTAAATAGACATCATAGTGTCCGATCAAGATCCTTTAAGCCTAATATAAATAATATTCTGAGCAGAGCGATTACAATTAATCAAATCTAATCATCCTTAAAAAAAATTTTAGTCCCAAATCTTATGCAACCATGATTGAAGTTACTGCATCATTATCAGAACCGCTTTCATGAAAATGGAGATAATTACTCTGGCTAATATCATGGAATCCCTAATATTCATAAATAGCTAATCCACTCAAATTACTCTATGAATCATAAAAACTTCCTATCTCATGTATCTCTGATTCATATATGACTTTAATTAACAGTATTAAATTGCGCAATAACGAGTTAGTGTTTAATATCAGAAGAAATAAGTGATCCGAGGATAGGTGATTGAAAACAGCGGGGTATAATATATTTTTCAGCAATTAATCATACACAACTCTTATTTAAATGTTATTTTGAAAACAGGAATTTAAAGGGACTGTTGCCTAAAATGATATTCCAATTCCTGGTACTTTAAAATTTCTATTAACGAATGATATAAATATTATAAGGCTGAAATAGCAATATATATCAAAGGAAAACCGGGTTAGATAATTAAATTTTATCACATAATCACACCAGTGATGTCAGAATGAGCTAAAATCTTATGGGGAATAAACTTGTATGATATATCTTATATAACATATCTTATCTACAAACAATCATATGTTTCGAAAATGTAGACAGTTTTCTTTGTCCAATCCTAAAATTATATAACTCAATGCTTACAGAGTAAAATGCTTTTCAAAATCGCTCTGACAAACCATATTCACATATGAAATTTACTCTTTACCCAAAATTAGCTATAATAATCTTAAAACTACATACTTACTTAAAGGCTTGTTTACCTTGAATGTATAAAATCAAACTAAATATAAAGTTACCAATACAACTACATCTCCTCTTTCCAAGAAGTAGGCCCTTCCCCCCACCCCCCCCCACCCCTTTTTTTTTTTTTGTCTGCTTCACACCATGCACTCTTCTAAATGGTTAAGCGCGAGTTAATTTGTTAATATCTCTCTTTATTCTTTCCGATGTTAGTTCTTATAATTTGTTCACGAAACTCGATTACAAACCTTTAAAAATTAATGTATATGTGAATTCATGGAATTCGGGAATGCATCGAGTGTTTACCGCTTCTGATGTCAATGCGTGGAATAACTAAGTTGCCAAGCTCCTTACATGAATCCATATACCTGGTTAGGGTGATAAAAATGTGCATTTTCTCCGATAAATTTATTTTTTCATTTTAATATGTCCTCTTCACATGCCATATTGTTATACAGTTATCCAGTCAGGAAATTATTGTGAATTCATGATTATTTTCACCACAACTGTTCGAGCAACACTTGTCCCTTCACTACGTTATGGCTTTGGTTAATAAAATCAAAGCAACTATTGTAACTACAACTGTCATGGCTATGAATATTACACATGCTACATAAGTTCATTTACATAGTTCCCAAATGTCTTGTGTGTTATCGATAAAATTCATCATATTTTTTTAAATTTTTGTCATGGAGTGAGATTTTGGCAATGAGGTTGAGATTGTGACATGAGGTTAAAATGCGTGAGTCACACGTAGGATGCGTGACAGTTGACATGTATGTAGATGGGTTGTGAGCATCATGAGTCTCAGTGGAAACCCGTAAGGGCTTATCAGGTGTTATCTTGTAATGCACATGCAGCAAGCAACGAACATACAAATTAGTTTTCTTAAACACTACAACTGCCATCACACTCCGTGTCAAAAATCCCTTGAAGTAACAATCTCATTTCAACTGCATTATCATTCTGTTATTATCTTATCCATCTTTATATCAATATCAACCATATTGATAAAACCATTGAATGTACATAGGAAATTGTCACACTTATGTCATCCCTTGAGGGCATACAAATATGTGTTGTCTCTAAATATAGTTGTTCGAGAGCTCTTTCATATTAATTCCTTTTCCACAAATGTCACTATCTTGTGGAGAGGGATAAAATATCTTATTGGATAGAAAAAGAAAGAAGCTAGTTTGTCATAGTTATCAAAAAGTATATGAGGAACAAACATTAAATTCATGAGATTTTGGAAGGGATGAAGATGTGTGTAAAAATCACTACTGATCTGCCAGTGCTAAAGTGACCTTATGGTAAAAGCTAAGACATTCACCAAAACTATTAAGGAGTTGAACTTGAATTGAAGACATATATAAGGACGGGATTACCATAGATATCATTCGCTGCACCAAAAGACATTAAGCCCTTATGAAGACCTCACCACTATCCGTACTTTAGGTAGTGAAGAGGAAATCAATATGCCTGCTGTAAATAAAGGCTAGGTGGCTAACATCAGGGGATATTCACATTGAGTAGTAGAAAATGTGGAAAAAAATCAGCCTCTGTAAAGTATTCGGCCGAGTTAAGAGACATTGAAGGCAATATCTCGAAAAAAAAAAAATGCTTAACATGGCCTACATCCACAGGTGGCAGGATTTAAACATAGTGGGTCACATAATCAAATCTGCCTTACGTAACGAAGCACACCTTGAAAGAACAAGTGAATGTTTCCAGTTTTTTAAGCAAGTGTAAGCAGGCATAACGGCTATATTATTTACAAAGGGTCCATGGTGGGTATACCACGGTAGACACTATGGGAAGGAAGATTTACCTTTATAGCATTTCTATTGATGAAGATAATGCCCAGAGACATAATAAGATATAGTCATGGAAAGTAAACACGTGTCGAATTGCTGCCTCCCAATGCGAGCTCAATCCTGCAACCCCTTGAGAAAGACATTACAAGTGCAAGAACATCCTACTTCATAGCTAATGATTGAAATAAGCCAGAAGACTACGAATGCAGACCCGGACTTAAATATATGGGCTTCTGGGATTTTTCAAGTAAAACCATATATAACAACTGAAACGGACAGAGATGTCAGAAAGAAACTCTACATGACAAAATAACTTGGTGGCAATGGAATGGAGGAGGTTGTCAGATATCTAGAAAGAAATTAACAGAAGTAGAGTTAAATTGTTAGAAATATTTGGAAAATAGACTGCTACTTTTGGTTGAATGGAGAAAGAAGAAGTAATCTAGATCAATACCGAGGAATGTGAGAAAC
Source organism: Palaemon carinicauda (assembly GCF_036898095.1). Classification (NCBI taxonomy): domain Eukaryota; kingdom Metazoa; phylum Arthropoda; class Malacostraca; order Decapoda; family Palaemonidae; genus Palaemon; species Palaemon carinicauda. The sequence continues at coordinate 21,065,150 of NC_090768.1, forward strand.
CGGAATATAAGTGTTGGAGATTGAAGGATTAATGTGGAAAAACGATTGAGTGATTAGAAAATAGGACTCTCCTATTGCGATGATTGTGAATGAAAAGCAAGTTATTATTATTATTAGCTATGCTACAACCCTAGTTGGCAGAACAGGATGCTATAAGCCCAAGGAATCCAGCAATGAAAAATATCCAAGTTAGGAAAAGAAATAAAAAAATAATAAGGAAATAATGAAAATTAAAATGAAATATCAAAGCACGGTCAGGGAAATGTTTGAAGATATAGAAAAAAAGGTTAGATTATTTGAGAGTTAATAAGAGACTTCGGTGGATTTGGAATACATGATGAAGGTGAGAAGGCCGATGAATGCCAAGTTGAGTTCAGAATGTGTATATATATATATATATATATATATATATATATATATATATATATATATATATATATATATATATATATATAAACTATCTTAAATTCTATTTACAAAGAATCATAAATGAGACATAATTCACAAACAAATACCATCAAAGAAATACTGTACACTGTTTTTTTGCACGATACCTAAAAGAATCTATAAAGAAAACGAAGAGCAAAGGAACTTGAAAGAAAGAATTCAGAGATCCACTTTTAATTCTCAGTCGAGGAGATTTCCACTAAATAATCAATTAAAAAATGGACATAAATATTATATGTCCTTATTTTGGAAATATTTCGTATAACATGAATCATGGTATCGAAAAGATATCTTTAATGAAAAATAGTAAGTTATTAAGTGCATAAATTTATTAGTTCTAGAGAGCCCACGCCACTCGTATGTAAACAAACACTTAAAATTCCCTGATGTATCAAAGCACATGAGACGGAACACGAAAAGCAATTTCCCATTAAGCAGATCATTATAATTCTCATTCCGGATGTCTTTTACGGGAAAAGGCTTATATGGAAAAAATCCTCAATTATTCATTGGCTTTGAAATTGCTCTTCCAATTTCATTTCAGAAATGTTAATGGGAATCGAAGTTGATAAAAAATTTCTTGCCACCCTATTAAAGGAAAACATTTAATGGCCATAATTTTTCCCCAAACATTGTAGGCTATTTGATGAAAATAAACTGAAAGTTAATCAGAATTTTGACCACAAGAAAATAACTATTTCAATAGTTTTGAGATAAGATTAATTCAAGAACGTCAAAAAATATTATGTACATCCATGGAAGCCTGTGGGTGACATGAGGTTTTTCATGAGCTCACACATTGATGTGTTTTTCAAAGGAAGTCAGCAAAGTCAAATAAAAATCTAAATGCATCGTATGACACAGATTGAATAAAGACAGTAAAAGATGGAAGGAGCTATATCTAAAAATCAAGAAAATAATTCAAACTTGAATATCATGTACATAGAGTTCAAATGTAATATATATGATTGGGAGAGACTTTCTTACCTAAGATACCACTTTATTTCTGTAACCGGAACAAAGTAAAACATCCCAACTTCATTACTAAACACGTATTCAAAGCTGAATGATAGTACATTTCTACAATCGTCAGCAGTAATCTCATTAAAGATTAGAAATAAGTCAATTATTTTAGCATAAACCTCACTTATTGCAGTCATCCAGAACAAACATGAAATATACGATATCCTTTTCGTTTGCCCGTTAATAAGTATAGAAATAAATCTTTTGTACAATCAAATCTATTATAAAAATAAAAAATAGTTTGCAAGACTTTTATGAATTTTTTTTAATGTGACACCATCACTTACAACCGTAAATGTCTCAATGGTGTATAACATTTGTTCCATAAGGAAAATCTCAATATAAACACTTGATTCACTTCATTCCCTACAAAGGTTTGACCTCCAGTTGTAACTCCCTTAAGTACTAGTAAAAATTGTATCACCAAAAACTATAAATGTAACATTTGCCAACAAACTACATCCAGTATTTCTGTGGCACTTCTTTTAAAAATCTATTTTTTTCATACTTTAAAAATTCTTGAATAAAAAATCTAAAACAGGGCCCTAAATGAGTAACATCACTCCTTAAAAAATACCAACATTTCTTGTCTTTTCGATGCAAAATATGGAGAAAAAATTAATTGCTATGTGTGGATATACGGTAAAAGAAGACGAAAACAAGAATACACTAAAGCGTCTTCCTATGACAGCCAATGTGCATTAACAAGTACAGTGTAACGGAAAGGTGCTCTTACAATTTTCAACCGTGTATCATTGCAATTCTTTTGCAGTAATGATCTGATTGAATGTATGAAACTTGTGTCGCAACCTCAGTATTTAAAAATCAATAACACTTAAAATCGATATGCAAGATCTACCTATTGAACTCATAAAATTTTTTCAAGTGAGAGCTCATTTATCATTATTTATTTCCTTGTTAATTTTTTCTCTCTGGACTTTTTTTCCATGTTGGGTCCCCTGACCTTCTTCACCAAGGGTTATAAGTAAAACCAACAACAATAATAATAATAATAATAATAATAATAACAATAATAATAATAATAATAATATGATGATGATGATGATGACGAAAGAAGGGGATAATACCTGGAGTCACATGAATTTCAATTCAATATCTGCAGCATTTTCTTTTCCTATGTACAATTGTATACAGGAATTCCTGGCATAACTCATTCTGAGGAAGTGCAGCCTGTCACATCCTTCCTGTTCAGTGAGTCTGTATGTTGCCCTGCTCACTACGCCTGCCACCTCTCCCTGCACAAGCTGTATAATTAATCACCACACAGTAAGGGTGCGCCAGGGTGCATTTCTCAGAGAGGTGTACCAAGAATTCCTGTGTCCAACTGTACGTCAAATTATTATTATAAGATTAACCTTGGGATCGGTAGTAGCCTGGTTTTCTTTCTATAACTGAATCCCTTTTAGTAAAATTACTTTTTAATATCTTAAGAATTCTTATTTGCTAGAGATTACTCTTACAATTGAAAAGAATAAAATCAAAATAAATACATTGTTTCAATGCACTTAAGATAGTGTGTGTGTGTATGTATATATATATATATGTATATATATATATATGTGTGTGTGTGTGTGTGTGTGTATATATATACATATATATATCACATTTATACATGTATATACTGTATATATTTTATATATATATATATATATATATATATATATGTGTATATATATACATATATATATGTGTGTATATATACACACACACACACACACACTAAAACAATCATCTCCTCCCACGCTTATAGAAGCAAAGGTTTTCCAACTCTTCTAGTGCCTTGTGGAACCCAGCTGAACGTTGGGTGAACTAAGCTTTCTTTGGGGAGCGCAAAGAGCATGACTAAACCATCTCCATCTACTCCTCACCATGATCTCATCCACATATGGCACTAGAGTAATTTCTCTTATAGTTTCATTTCTAATCCTGTCATGTCCTGCCATTGAACTCCCAATATCCTTCTGAGAGCTTTGTTCTCAGATCTTTTAAATCTATTGGAGATTGTTTCATTGTCATACCATGACTCATGTCCTCATATACAGTATATATATATATATATATATATATATATATATATATATACAGTATATATATATATATATATATATATATATATATATATATATACTGTATATATATATATATATATATATATATATATATTTACACACAGGCATAGGTATATATATATATATATATATATATATATATACATATATATATATATATATGTATTCATATATATATATATATATATATATATATATATATATATAGTGTATTTATGTGTAGGAGGTGCTTTCCATGATGCACCTTGGAAGAGCGGAGCTGTGTTCTTAGTATTGTTTGCTTGGTCTGTGAATCACTTCCTATTCTACTGCTCATCAGCCTAAACAGCTGGAAATATTTACCGTAATCTACTGACGTTAAAAGAAAGGGGTTTCGGATTAGCAACCTCATTAAAGAAAAAAAAATCGACCCCGGTCAGTCATGCTTTAATTATTCACCATCCGAACTTTGCATTACCTGCATATAAATGACTTTTTCAAAACCAATTCTACGCCATTTATCCAGCACAAACTTTATCTCTTCCTCCTTCCTCCACACACATAAATTAGACTATTTTTCTCCAGCCTGTCGTCCTCCATTCCTTCCACATGATTGAATAATCTCAAAACTTTCATCCTTTCACCCGAGATAGCCTTGTAAGAACCAGCATGAAATATTTACGCTCCAAAATAGCTCTTTCTTCAAGATGTCGCCATGCTGGTAGTACAGAACATGTGGCCAAAAACAACATAAAGGAAAATGTAACCACATATAAACGTTCCCATTTTTATCTGTAACTAAGAATTTCAATACAATACTGACATTGTTGTGAATTAACTAAAAAGAAAAAAAAGAGCATAAGTATGAGGCAAATTCAAAGATTTTGTCGAGTCATTTGTCAAGGAATTCCACTTTATTTCTTTCATTCAGTAGATTTCAATTGGAAGATAGCTTAAAAAAAAAAAATACTCAACCCTTATGAAGTTGCCAATTAACTCCAATGAACCAATCAAATAACCGAAAAGCAATATGCTCTTCATCAACGGCCACCGATGTCTAATTACCGAATAGCTCTCTCAACGATCAGAGGACGATGTTATAGGGGTTGACAACAGAAAATGAGCCAGATGTTCCGGTAACGGTTTATGGTAATGAATCCAATTACAGATACCAATGATTACCCAACTTCGGGGAAAATCACACTTGCTCCCAGATCAACATCGGCTTCACCATCGTTCTACAGCCCAAAAATGTACCGCAGCCCTATTACGAGCCAATTATTAGTGTCCACTTATTTGGATTTAAGCAGCATAGCTCAATACTGGGGCCGTAGCATAAACAGCGTTGAAGGAGCTCCTGTTGCCGTTGCATGATCTTAATAATCACGATCGTGAATACACTATTGCTTAAAACTTCACTGTATTAAAAAAAAATATATATTTCTGACAGAGAGACGTGTTCCGTTTATTAGTATAAAGAGTAAAAGTGTTAAAAGGAAAATATACGCAAAAATTTTTAATCTAAAATAAAAATAAAAATAAAATAAGGGTTAACAAAATGGCTGATACAACAAGGATGAAAGTATCAAGCACGAGGTGGAAAAATCTAATAGAAACAAGTATGTTAAGACCAAATCATTTTTTGTGCAGAAAATGGGGAGTTGATAGTGTGAATACACAATTTGAAACGCAAGGTAATAGAGGAACCAGAAAATTCAATTATTTTTACAACCAATTCATATTTTGCATACTCCAGATGTAGATATGGATTCATTTTGCAGAGAAATGGATATGGAAATAACTAAAGCAAGGTCTCAAAATAAATATGATGGAAATTCTAAAATATGGAAAACAAAAGTTTGGGGAACAAAATAAGTTCCCAAATCATCTAAAGGAAACTAAAATAGAAATAAAAAAAGGCCAGAATGAAGATGATGGCCTGTTATGTAGCCAGCTATTTGAATGGGTTGAGTCTCCAACAAATTGAATAGCGGTAAAAATCAAGTAACGGCCTAATGGCAGAATCGTTACATGATGGATAAGAAATAAAGACTTGCGATATTCTATCAAGTACTTGTTTAAGGGATAACCAAAGCCGCGTGGTCTCCACGGGAATAGCGTTTGGATCTTCATCAAAATCAATGCTAAAAAAACTTTAAATACTCTTTACAGCTTATTATTCGCGATGGTTAATTAGAAAACTCAAATTCAAAAGCGTATGCCAACACGCATTTAAAGGTAAAACAATTAATAAAATATAAACTAAAAATAGGCAAATTAAAACGATAACCTATTAGTAAAAATGAGCAGAGAAACAGATCCCTTGATAAAAAGAGCAAAGGTATCCATCAGTGCTGATGGCAAAAGGCCTTCAGAACGATCAATTGCCTGTCTGGTATCTTATTAAGAATTAAATAGTCTCCTTTGATATGGACACTTTGTTGGGAAACTCATTAGAGAGAGAGAGAGAGAGAGAGAGAGAGAGAGAGAGAGAGAGAGAGAGAGAGAGAGAGAGAGAGAGAGAGAGACCCAAAAGTCTCTCATCATTTCATTTTCCAAAATAGAAAATATCGATGGCGTGGAAGAGGCGAGCAAACACACACGATGATATGCCAAACATTCTCATTATTCCCCTTCACTCGGCGTGTAATTAATTTTGCAGAATGGAATGCCAGTCTATCACTCCCAATAAAATTAAATGATCGAAAAAAAAGACCGATCATTAGTTTCTGCGAAATGGTGAATGGTCAACTGGAATACGAAAAAGAGGACGAGTGGTGGGCGATGCATTCTTTCTAAATTGGGATCCGACAGAGCGTTCCTTAATTGATCTAACAATCCCTCAATGGAGGCTGTAATATCGCCACGAGACCTTTATCCTGCTCATAAATTGGAAAGAAGTTATCCGTTGAATATCCCTGAATGCGTTTAAACCTTCCAAGGACTGGTCATTAGGACGTGTTGCTATAAAATTACCCTTTTCTATAACTTCCAAGTTTCAACTCCTATTTACCTTTAAGGAAAGATAGAAACCTAAACCGTTGGTTAGCCTAACGGGACTGATAGTATCTACATACCTATTACATCTATGTAATGTTTAAAAAAATTATAACGGGTCGTGGTACACTAATTTCGAAAATGCAATAAACATTCAAATAAGGCATCTGAAACCTCTCCAGTAATGGAAATGAACCAGGAAGATAATTTCAAACTTCAGCAGAAGAGATGGAAACACGTCAGAGATCCAAGTAATAATGCTTTCACAATATAATTAAAGGAAGCCAAATTTCCATGGCATTATCGGGTGCCATTGAATGTGTAAAGACTTACTCTTTAACAGCAACAAAATAGGGGACGTAATAGTAATTTATAGAGTTAGGGGTCACTGATCCCACATGAGAAACCGTATTGAAATATTCTATGATGATTACTACAAACAGGAGCAGATATATTATAACTGATAAAGCTAATATGACTGAGTTGACAGATAGAACTTGCACTACCTCAACAAAAATTCTCATTAGCCTGTGGGTGTTAAATATTTTAAACTGTGTGATATATTGGAACAAAGTTTAAGGTCATTTGAAAATACGAAAAAAATGAAAAGAATGAAGATCTGAATTTATATTTTCCTTGAAAAAATTGAGAATATGTTGAGAAAAGAGGGCATATACGGTAGAAAATGTGCCTTTGGGTTATTCAACTTTACTTAAATACTGGAACCCCATTCTAGATCAAATACCTCCTTATGAAGTAATTCTTTATCAAAAGCAGATGACATTGGAGTGATAGTGTGTGAAGACATGGAATGCTGGATTGTCGGAAAAATCATACACAACGGCGGCAACTGAATGTAAACTATCAAACAAAAATGCTAACATTAGTAATAATCTAATCTTGATGTTTGAAATATTAGAATCTAAATTGTTTCAGTAAAGCTTTTTGAAAGAAAAATAATATTATAATATGGGTTAGCACAATAGATTTTTTTTTCTGTGCCACACCCACTTGAAGATTTGAATTTAATCACAAAGAAATCACATTATTTCACTATAGCATCCAAGTTACTATATCATACATTCTACCTTGCTAATCAGTGACTGGTACTTACAGGGAATTATTTCCAACCCCAATAAAGTTGCTATTATATCTAAGCTCATATCACATAAGTTCTATATCATTTGATGTAATCTTCATCAAGCCTTGTTCCCTTTGACAGAAAAAATCCAGTTACCCATATGTGAACCCTATAAAACTAAATACGAAAAGAATCCAATAGAGGAATTTGGCTAACAATGAAGAAGCTTACCAAGATTACGGACATCAAACTCAAGGCCTGATAAATAAGTAATAACTTTTCCAAAGACATGTCAGCTAACATTAACTCAAGTGAGAAAAGGAAAATTCTGAAGTATGTTACTTCTTTAAACATTCATAAGCATGTATTAAATAGAATACTGTACAGAAAAACTCCGTGAAAGTAAAGTGTTCATTAGACAACAAGCAAACTCCCACAGAAGTTTTATTATTTTTTTTTATCCATGTGGGTATACTACATACACATTTCCCTTTTGAAAATCACAGTTCTTTATTGATTTTTTCTTCGACCCACAGTCTCTTTCCATTAAAAACAATGCCATTTAAACATTTAAACATTTTCAATTATAAATCTTGGTAAAATTTACAAAAAGGTTATTAATCTACGCTGCAGTCCCTAGATAAATTGAATGATCTAGTTATGTAGTTTAGCGTCGCAATTACTATAGCCACCATTCCAACCTCGAGATTTCATTTGCAAACTTTAAAGGCAAGAAACTGAATCCAGTTCAGTTAACAGAATAAGATATTTCTTCGTGCACGAGAGAAAACTAAAATGTAGTTTTGAAATTAAACCGTTTGGAGCCATGAGTCAAAAATCCCAAATAAACCCTAAATTCCAGCAAGACATCGAACTTACAACACTTCAAACTAAACATAACACTGAAATATCTCACAACAATCTGGCACGGAGCTGTCAACGCTAATTTAAGCCTTAAATAGGCTCCATGGTCTACTTTCAATCAAGCCCTTTTATGCCTAACACAATGGAATCTAAAGCGGAAAATTGGAATTTATGGAATCTAATTATCCTTATAAATGATTTTAGTCGCTCAACTAACACGCAACGATGAAAGCCATTAGTGTCAGCATTATTACAATTATTTCATCATTAAAACCAGTGTCATCATTTTTGTCGTTTAAGTGAAAACCTTCATATTTATGAATAGCAGTTCTTTAACGACTGCCCAATGATTCATCAAATTTTCCCCTACTTCATAAATCTTTAACAGATAACTATTACCTATCTAGTTATCTATTTTCTTCTATAGCAAGTTGCTGCTAAATGAAAAAACACACTTACCATTAAATAACACGAATTTTTCCGGTTAAGTGATTGCAAATATCAGAAATATAACATTTGCCCAATAACATGGAAAATTCTATTTCTGTCCTACCTTGATATATAACGTCAAAAGATTACACAATAGCTATTAACAAATGCCACAAATAGAACCTTTACGAGCGATAACAATTCAAGTTATAACAACTAAATAACTAGATTTCTATTTCGATCATTTTGATTCCATTCAAACTTGAATAACATAAAATAGAGTAAGAATAGCCTTATGAAAAACCATTTACATTTCCATAACTCATTATGCAATTCACGCCGGAACTGATAGAATATTTTCATTCATACATCATTAGCAACACTGAAATTAAAACAAAAACTTGAATTATCATATTCCTTTCAAAGACAACCCCATTAATATCAAGAGAGAGACAGCGGTGGGGTGAATTATTTGATAATGATAATGATCTTTACATCAAACGTCAGCTACAGACGGAGGAGAAACTTCATAAGGTGCATAAAGATTTTGCATACAAATATCATTAAATTTGAAGATGATTCAAAATTCCGGATGCTTGGAATACCTTTGAACATACATACACACACACACTCACACAGATATATATATATAAATATATATATATATATATATATATATATATATATATATATATATATATATATATATATATATATATATAGACTAAAATTGTGACGCGGGAATGGGGTTTACAAGCATTTCCCCATCAGGGAAGACAAGTTGAAGCAAGTTAATAAATTTAGATAAGAAATACTAAAAGAACATCTCCATAAGTTCTTTAGGCTATAATGTGACAAAATGTGAGCCTTATAAATATCCAGAGAAGGCAATGATATCTATGAACAAAATACAGTATACTTACCAGAGAAAATATAATTATATAAAAACCGTAATAAACTTTATATATATATATATATATATATATATATATATATATATATATATGTATATATGTATATATATATATATATACACACACACACATATATATATATATATATATATATATATATATATATATATACAGTATATATATATAAATATACATACATATATATATAAATATACATATAAACATATATATACATATACAATATATATACATACATATAAAATATATGCATATATATAAATATATATATATATATATATATATATATATATATATATATATATATATATGTGTGTGTGTGTGTGTGTGTGCAAACTCACAGGAAAACTTTATATTCATTAGTTTATATACAAAGATAACAACTCCTGAGGCACGTCTTGAGTTTTGGTGGAAGGATGGTTAAGGAATTAACCACTTATTGAGATGATACCACCAGTATGTTATAGGATTTTTTAAGGGCCTACAAGACAATTTGATATTGGAATAATTATCTAGGTACGAATCTTTTGAATGCCAACACATACACTGAATAGTCTTAAATCTGGTATATTCCTCGTACGTTCTCCTCCGCCTTATGCATCTTACTCTTTCACATAAGATGGTAACTACTAGCTTCAGGGATCATTCGCCCTTAATGGAAGGGTAAAAGAGACTCTTTAGCCATGGTAATGCGCTTTTCAAGGAAGATTAAACCAATGTTCTCCAGTATATACCATGGTCTAGCACTTTTCGCTTAGGTCTTTTCCGTAAACGGACACTCAAACCTACTTGCTAATTTCATCTTGTTTTTTTTTTTTTTTTAAGTGTTCGGGGAGGCTTTACACAAGGACCAGGGATAATTGGTGGTTTATCAAGATGTTGCAGTTTAATTATCTTATTATTTACCTTCATCTATGACCTTTTTCAAAAATCATCATCTACTGCCATCTGCACAGTATATAGTCATGTTCATATTGTAAGTCTATCATTTCATTCCTCTTTGATAGTGTATTCTTCACCTTCTGCTTCTTTTTCCGTACTGGGTTGCTTTCTCTACTGGGGCGCTAGGGCTTATCCAATCAGTGTTTAGCTCAATTTATAATAATAATAATAATAAGAATAATAATAATAGATATATAATAGTTGTAATAATATTAATAATAATTATAATAATAACAATAACAATAACAATAATAATAATAATCATCATCATCATCATCATAATCAGGTAATTGCAATGCACGTTCCATTTTCCTTGTACTATTCATAGGAAAATATATTAAGAAGAAGCCGGTCTCATTTTTCATCTTGGTATTTTTGTAATTGAATATTATTATCATTATTATTATTAATATTATTAATATTATTATTATTATTATTATTATTATTACTTGATAACCTATAACCCTAGTTGAAAATGCAGAATGCTATAAGCCCAAGGGCTCCAACAGGGAACAATAGCCCAGTGAGGAATGGAAACAAGGAAATAAATAAACTACAAGAGAAGTAATAAACAATTAAAACAAAATACTTTAAGAACATTTAACAACATTCGATTAGATTTATCATATATAAACTAAAAAACATCCCCCCCAAAAAAAACCAAGAGGAAGAGAATCAAGAGAATCAAGACAGTGTAAGACCATGGTACAGAGGCTATGGCACTACCCAAGATTAGAGGAGAATGGTTTGATTTTGGAGTGTCCTCCTCCTAGAAAACCTGCTTACCATAGCTAAAGAGTCTCTTCTACCCTTATCACGCGGAAAACAAACACTGAACAACTACAGAACGGTAATTAGCCCCTAGAGCAAAGGAGAATTGGTTGGTAATCTCAGTGTTGTCAGGTGTATGAGGAAAGACGAGAAGAGACTGTGTAAAGAATAGGCTAGACTATTCGGTGTATGTGTAGGCAAAGAAAAAATGAGCGGTAACAAGAGAGAAGGATCCAAAGTATTATTGTTTGGCCAGTCAAATTATCCAATAACTTTCTAGTAGTAGTATTTCGACAGGTGGCTGGTGCCCTGGCCAATCTACTGCCTATATATGTATGTATTATATATATATATATATGTGTGTGTGTGTGTGTGTGAGTGTGTGTGTGGGTAATCTGTTATAAAAGAGACACAAATTCAATTCCAATTAAAAACTGAAATGAATACACAGAATTAGACTTATACATGAAGATATGGAGACGCTAATGCTTTTACCATTCAAGCAAATCATTCTATACACGCTAAATCAAAATGTTCACCATCTCTATAAATCGACAGCTGTTAGGCTATACAAAAACAAATACTAATCCGCAAATATGAAATCAATAAATAATTGCTAATGGTATATACAGTTAAGGAAGACATTTAGCCCAAACCCTTATGAGGAAAACAATTGCAAAAAAGATGCAACACATTCCAGATGCCAAGTAAAGCCTTGGCATAAATTACATAACCAGGCTCCAAATGTAGTCTCAGACGTGTGCTAGCATTCAAGTTGAAAATTTCAAACTATGCATTCATTTGCCATGATCTAATAACTATAAGAAAGGGCAGTTGTAATAAAAAGTTTATGTGACTCATTATACGCTTGTTATAGCAGTAATTCACGCCTGTTATGAGCAAGCAATATTTTAATGGATGCCGTTAACTATAATTTGATCAATAATACCAATCTAGGGTAACAATACTGCAGCTATCATTTCGGAAAATCCTTGCATCTATTCATTTATTTGGACATTAAACATATGGACGATAGGGAACATGTCGCTAGCAAATATTATGAACATATATTACAGCAAAAAGACCGCCTTGATTACAGTAGCAAAAACTAATATCCCTTATCTACAAACTATGTGTTCTGAGAACTTTTTCGCTCAGTCTGGATGGTTAAAAATGTCCACATATTCTGATTACGAACGAAAGTCAACGAAATGGAGATGCTTAAGAGTTCCAATTTTGATTACATGGTTTGGATGAGATTCCCAGTGGATAGCTAAAGGATATATAAAAAGTAAAAGTTATCGGATTTCAATAATAACACAGATATTTTCCTATATCAATTAATTAGAAGGTTAAACCTTAAATTGGGTCAATATTACGCAAATACAATAATATTCAAGAGTAAAAAATTAAGCAAGCAAAAAATTAAGCAAGCATTATGAAATCTCACTTAAAAGCCTGTTATGTTGATAAATGTTGTGAAATTTACTCAGAAAATTATTTTGATTTATATAGTTCCAGCTACTAGCGTAACCAAGTGGCAAACACGTAAAAAATACTGAACTATCTACCTGCTGTGAAACTGCTCTTTCAGTTCTATTTCGAATATGTCAGTGGCACTGAATAAATAGTTTCTTTATTCTGATATAGAAGTAAATCTGAATGGCCTCAAAATGTTTTCATGAATATCAGGCAAAACGAAAGTTAACTAATTCTTGTGATACATGAAAGGTAAAGTAATATAAGTAGGGGTGATGCTTAAAATGAGAGAGAGAGAGAGAGAGAGAGAGAGAGAGAGAGAGAGAGAGAGAGAGAGAGAGAGAGAGAGAGAGAGAGAGAGAGAGAGAGAGAGATAGCCGGGGAACTAAACACATTACCTTGTGTGGATGAAGAATCCTTTCAAAAATAAAAATTTGAATAATAGCATGAAGAACATTTCTACAAATAAAAGATCTAGCCAAAGAGATGAACAAACAACATTCAGGAGGCGATAAAGATAGAAATAAAATGAAAAACCAAAATAAAATGAATGAGATTAAGATTTAAGGAGTAGAGATAGAGATTATTAGAAAACCATACTCCCCAGCTTTGACATCCCAATTAAAACACAAAAGAAGGTAAGATGAAATCACCTTTAATGAACCTTACGATGAGATGTCAAAAGCTCTTGGTAATGAATAAATATAATTTTAGTAAGGTTTCGTATTAACAAAAATTGATGCGTTTAAAATGTTATTATTCGCTACCAAAATAAATACATAAAAAAAGGTTTTTGTTAATACCGTTAAGGTCATAAAAATAAGCGGCATCTAGTGTTAAGTAAAGTGACAATTGAAGTTAAGTATTACTGAGATGTTGTGCAGTACTGCTAAGAACTATGTTCAATCATACATCATTGAGCATGAACAGAAATGTAATACCCTTCCTACAATATCTTACCCAGAAGTCTCATTCTATTTTGGCAAAACGTGTAACATAGAATAATTTCATAAAAAAATAATTTATATCATGAATGATGTCCATACACTTGCACAGAGTACTGTATATGTTAAAATGAATTGTATGATGGTGCAAATTTTATATACATATATATCGGAAATATGCATATACACAAATGTTTACCTACCAACATATCTAATATATAAGAATATAGATGCATATATAAATATATATTACATTTATACATACACACATAAGCACACACAAATATATATATATATATATATATATATATATATATATATATATATATATATATATGTGTGTGTGTGTGTGTGTGTGTGTGTGCAAGAAGTGTACAAAAAATTTTCAAAGATTCTTATAAACGGTCTTTTATTTGAATACAACGTTTTTGCAATACATGCATTAAAAAGAAATGGAATTTAACATGGCGTACAAAAAAAAAATTATACAAACGTTACTCGGGTTTTAATTTCTTCAAAATATAAGATTTAAATAAACATTTACCTAAAAAAATGTTTTAAACTACAATATATACATTATACCGTCTTACATTATAAATGACAAAAACAATAGGATAAATCATTGTATTCATAACCAGACTAGAATTTACAGCATTATAAATTCATCGACCAATTTCTTTATTACGATATAAATTGAAGTAAAACCGTATTATGAGTCAGGGATTAAAATAAGGAATCAAAACGAATAATCTTTTTCAAAACACCAAGAAACGCCGATGAAAACACTCCAAGAATTAGAAAGGAAATACAAATAAGTCAGATAATGAAAATGAAAGCCATAACCACACTATTTTCAACTGAAACATACCAATTAAGTAGCTTACAACAATCTCCCCCAGAACCGTCAGCCCTAATTTAAATCTAAATAGGCTCCATAGCGTCCTTTAATCAAGCTCTTTTATGCCTAACACAATGGTATTTAAAGCGGCACACCCTGAATTCGTCGAATCTAATTATCCTTATCAATCATTTTAGTCAGTCTGGCGGGCAACGATGGAAAAAGTTGCCGTCATTATTAATATCATTAATTCACGGATGCCACTGTCATTAGTTTCGTTGTTGCCATGAAAAGCACAATACTCACTATCATATGATATGTCCGAATAACCGATTCAATACAACTCCAAATCTTTCACCAAAACTTAACTCTTTTTTGTGACAAATTTTATTTGAAGTTATAGGGAAATTTCTTAGTAAGCCAAGGCTAAAAGTAACGCAAACAAAGACGCGACAATGTAACAATCATTTTCATATTTATAATACATAACAAAATGAATTAGAAATTCAATGAATATATTAATTTTAATGCAAATAACCTTAATATCTCTGAACACTAACGTATAAATATAATCCAAGCGATCCATTTATAGACACTAGTAAGAATTAAGTAGTTTTACCCCTCCAAAAAATTGTGATGTGTAATTACTGCGTTTGAGAAGCTTCATCTTAATGAATTTTCTGGTTTAACTAACAGAGTAATTTAAAATAATATCAAACATACATATTCTAACTCCATATGATTAAAAAAGGTCTGTTCACTGGTCCCGTTAATCCTTTATTGATCCAATTAGGGGCAAAATCTACCGAAGGATGAGACCACAAGACTTGATGATAGTTAGAAAATGAGAACCTGGTAGAATAAGATATTCAATTAAAAACGTTCCCAAGTAATATCACTAATCCCCAAGCTAACATCTTCAAAGGAATATGCCACTTAGGTCTGATGGCTAAAAATTCCTACATGTGATGAGGAGGGGAGAACGAATCGCAAACGAAGTGGAAAGGATAGACTTTCAATTCTGATTTAGTCGAAGAGATCCCAACTGAATGGACGAAGAGAGATAAAGTGAACTTATGAGATTTCTATATAATTTCCATAATACATGAGATCATAGTGAAGTAATATTATTGGAAATAAAACACTAAAAGCCAGTACTGAGTAAGTATATTTATACATTAAAATTTCAAGAGAACCTAATAAATTTGAATAGAAACAAAGTTATAATTCCCGTTTCTGGTGAAATAAATTAGATGAATTCCGAAAAGCAATTTCCCATTAAGCAGATCATTATCATTCTCGTTCCTGGTGTCTTTTTCGAGAAACGGCTCACGTGAACAAAAAATAAGGCTCAATTAGTCATTGGCTTTGAAACTGCTCTTCCAATTTCATTTTGGAAATATTAATGAGAATCGAAGTTAGTAAAACCTTTCCTTCCATCTTGCCACAGCAAAAACATTTTATCATAAAACGTTGCATATAAAACTAATAATTACGAAAATATACTGAATTGTTATTTATACGAATAAAAAAATCACAGAACAGTCTAGTACTTTAGATTTCCCCATTAAAGACAATGTGTGTGCTTTGTAATATGCATACATATACATAACGAATATATTCGGGCACTCTTTAGAGTAAATACATTACGTATGTTCACTCTTACAGATATGGTTTTTACAGTGGCAAAACATGCCAAAATAAAAAAGGAAAATAATAAAAATAATGGACAGCAGAATTGGAGAGCGTAAAATTACTGTATGTTAAAGCTATTAAAGGACATAGCTATGGGATAGTGTTGGATTTGTTGGTGACCTTGTTTACCAAGTTACATGATTTTGAAATAGACATTGCTCAGTCTCTAGATTACTAACATTTCAAATAGAATATTGTCACATCCCAACAAAAACTGTTATAACATTTTCCCACATGCAACTTCAATTCACTTTCACATATAAAAACCTAAGAAATTTTAAGATTCATAAATTCAGGAAATCGAAATCAGTGATGGCATTTGCTTTTTGATTTCAGGATATAAAAATTTATGTAAAAATTTGATAAAAGAAAAAAAAATTAGATATCCCATAATTAGTAAAATCAAGAAGTCAGTTAAATGAAAGTTTGCGATATTTGAGCCTGCAAACACCAACCAATTCTGAGGACGCCCCGTTCCCTAACATCAGTCCTCCATCATGTGCGCATTGTCATATTATTGATAATTCGGTCCACTGCTGCAACAAACCACTTGTTGCCATTAACTGCAAGAACACTCGAGCGCTGTGTCAACTTCAACGAGCTCCTCGTCTTGGAATAGCGCTGGCATCCATCTAATGCAATGCAACTTGAACAATTCCGCCCCAAAATACAGCTGTATTTTGGTGGAGGATACACCAAAACACTTGGAAGTCTTTAGAACAAACTTGCAATACATTATTCATATTTTGGAGGGTAGGCGCATTTATTTATAGCGTAAGGTCATAGTGATAATAAATATTTCTTTTTTCTAAGTTTACTTCAATTCGTTGTCTTGAATGAACAGTTTCCAAACGTTGACGATTGAGGACTTTCAATCATTTCTATAACTCACCATTTGAGACAGAACATTTCCCGTTGACATTCTTAAGTAGAGAAAGATAAAATATAAGCTAAAAGCGTAAAATAACCTTTATCTAACTTCTAGGCTGTCTAATAAATAGACTAAAAAAAGGGGCGTTTCCTAGTTCCACTACCTTTTAAATGAGAATTCAGCAATAAAGGGGATGTCAAAAGAAACATTTCATTAAAAGTTTGCAATCTCAATTGCTATTCTGGCATCTCCAATTGCCCCACTGATGAAAATGCATCTCTCATATAAATTTACGATGGCATTAACGCTCTTTCCGAGATAGCCTTTGTGTTCATCGCCCCTTGAAGAGGCGATTATGAGATTAAAAGCTGGAACCTAAAATGTCAGTCTTGAGATTTTCTCAAACTGATAAGGAAGTTGAAAAGAATACTATTATTCACTCGTTAAACAAATAATGAAAGGCATATTCTAAAACAAGGAAAAATATGAGTAAGAAATATATTTATGCAAAACATTTCCGAATTCAAATGGGTCAAATAATATATATATATATATATATATATATATATATATATATATATATATATATATATATATATATATATATATATATATATATATATATATATATATAAATACTGTATATACTGAATGGGGATACCTTAACGAGATGGAAGGGTTTGTGCTATAATAGCCAGAGCCACCCATAATATGTTGGTTTGCCGTGAGAGATCAGACGAAAATCTCACATCATTACCAAGGCCATGATCATCACCAAGGCACAGTGGCTAGCGTGGTGATGAAAACTGGCCAAAACCCAGATATGTATTGTATATCACAACCCTGTCTTGGTACCCTGTCCCCAGCGGCAGTGGATTAACTGCCCAAGGTGGCGGCCAGAAGCTAAAAATCTCTGGACTAAAACAGGACATCTTTGGAAACGGAACCTTACAGCATAGAACGTCAGGAACCTGTCTAAGGAAAGAAACTCTTGCTTTGTTACTAGAAGAGCTGAAATAAATAAATTGGGATATAATAGGATTGAATGAAATTAGATGAACTAGGGAATATTATATAGAATTAAAATAGGGCCACATATTTAGCTTCAGAGGACATCAAAGGAACAATGAAAATGGAGTGGGTTTTCTTAATAAAAATTGTGCAGGTAACATAGAAGACTTTTGTAGTAATAGTGATAGAATTCCTGAATAACTAAATAAAGTATAAACTAAAGATCATTAAAACGTATGCACCAACAAAATCACATACAGAGTAAGAAATAGAAACTTTTTGTGAAGATCTGGAGGTATCTAAGAAAAAAATATAAGACTCAATTTATATTTGTTTTGAGTGATTTCAATACTAAAATGGGCCAAAATAAGGAAGGAGAATCAGTATTAGATAAATTTGGAGATGACACAAGAAACGAGTGAGGAGACATTTGTAGAATTTGCTAAAAGAAACAATCATGAACACCCTTTACACAAAGGAATTTATACAATGGACATGGAGAAGCCCAAATGGAGTAACGAAAAATAAAATAGGTTTCATTCTCAGTGAAAAAGTCAATTAACTTAAAGATGTAACAGTGTTAAACAAGTTAAAGTAGTGGTTATAGATGGCGAGAAAAAAATTTGTTTAGATCTAAAGAGAGAAAAATTTATTCTAAGAAAGGAAAAAGACAGTCCTGTTTTAGAAGAAAAATCTTATAAATTTAGTATACCAATACAAATTAGGTAATCCCAGATGCTTGATGAAAAGGAAGCAACTAAAGAAGAAATGAACAGTAATTTAACAAAGTTTGCATTGGAGTTATCACAAGAGATACAGAAATTTCCTAAACAGGATCAAAGAAAAATATCAGAAATGATCAAAAACCAAATAAAGAAAAGATTGGAAATGAGGGTAAAATCTAAGAAAGATGAACTATAATTAGAACAACTATCTAAAACAATAAACAAACTAAAAACCCAATATATTCGTGAACAAAATCAAACCAAAATTGAGGAAGCATCAAATTGATGATAAAAAAATAAATAAAATAAAACTCTGAACAGGGCGCCAACAGACGTTGACTTTAAAGGGTGAAAATAGAAATATCATTCACAACAGATATGGTGTTAAAAACTGCAGAGGATTTCGATAAAATGGTACACAATAGTGATAAAAGAAATAACTTCACCAAATGAAATAATGAAACACCTGATTTCGTACCAAACGTAACAATAGTAAAAGTAAAGAAAGCATTAAAAGGCCTGAAAAGAGGCAAAGTAGCAGGATAACATGGCCTGGTAATTGATTTAATAATAGAAGGAGGCGATTTCATAGAATTAAAACTCGCTGAACTCTACACCAAACGTCTGCAAGAATGCTCTATACCTACAGGTTGGGAACACTCTATGTTATACTAATTCATAAAAAAAGAAGACAAAAGATCTGAAAAATTACCGGTCAATAAGTTTACTCTCCGCAATACATAAAATATTTACAAACACAATATTAGGCCGAATAGGAAGTCAGTTAGACTTCAATCAACTTAAGAGAGCACGCAGGCTTTGGAAGTGGGCACTCAACAACAGACTATATCCACGTAGCCCTAATTAACCAGCAAATGGAAAAATCAGCAGAGTATGACAAACCAATATGTATGGCATATATAAACTATAAGAAAGTTTTTGATTGTCAAAAGCTCAGCAATAATGAAAGCCCTTCAAAAACAAGGAATAGTTGTGTTTAGTGAATCATGGGAGGAATTACAAAAGAGGATAAAATATTTGAATAGAGAAAGCAGAAATTTAAGACTGAAAATTAATATGAGTAAAAATGAGATAATGTTCAATGAAAATGCAGGGACAACAAATAAGAGTTATGGACGAACCTCTAGAGATTGTTAATGACTATACGTGTTTCCCCACGAGATGAGACCGAAATCAAAAGAAGGATAAGCATGGTAAACAAAATGAGCTTATGGAAATTAAAATTATACTTTCTCTAAAAAGTAAAGAATATAAGGAGATGCTCCAATCAGTATCAAGTTACAGTATGCATCAGAAACATGGAGCCTTACTAAAGCCTTAGAACATATGCTAGTTTCAACTCAAAGGGCTATGGAAAGAATACGGATGGGAATAACACTAAGAGGCAGAAAATGAGCTACATGGGTACGACAGCAAACTAAAGTAGAGGATATTCTAACATGTAAGAAAAAAAAATGGACATGAGCAGGACATATAATAAGGATGACAGACAATAGATGGACATCAAGAATAACAAAATGGGTCCCAAGAGATTATAAAAGATGTAGGGAAGAAAGATAAGACGATGGATTGACGAACTAAGAGCGCGTGGATTGGCACAAAAAAGACGATAAACAGACGCAATTGGAAAGACATGTTCTGAAGTGGAATAGTAACGGGTGATGACGATGATATATAAATATATAATATATATATATATATATATATATATATATATTTATATATGTATATATATACATATATATATATATATATATATATATATATATATATATATATATATATATTTATATATGTATATATATATATATATATATATATATATATATATATTTATATATGTATATATATACATATATATATATATATATATATATATATATATATATATATATACTGTATATATATAATTTATATATAGACCTACTTATCTATATGCATATACATATAAAATGTACAGTATATAGTACATATATAGATAGCTATAAGCAATATATACTGTATATAACCAAATATAGACAATGGTTTAGTAGCGAAGTAATCCGAAACACGTTCCGATACCAAATAATAAATGGAGAACAGTAAATGTAGTTCTGCTGTTATCATGAAAACTATCGCAGGACAGTCTGTCCGGAGAGAAACTATCTACGATTTTGGACGCCACTAAGACATAGTCTATTCATTATAAACGTAGAGTAACATGGCTAAGCCCCATATATATATATATATATATATATATATATATATATATATATATATACTGTATATATATATATATATATATATATATATGTGTGTGTGTGTGTGTGTGTGTGTGTGTGTGTACAGAATGTAAAAAAAACATTCTTATGATGCAAATCATTCTTATTTACGAGAAGTTTTGTTACGTCCAAGCATCATTTTCTATCTAAAAATAAGACATCTAAGTATACAATAAAAGATGCATACTACACACATCTACATATACATTACGAACAAGGACAGCAATTAGCAAGATAATATAAAAATAACAAGAATATCAAATTAAGAAAAATTCTTAAGAAAAGAGCACCTTAATTTTCATTCCATTTGTTACAGGTTTACGAAAATGTATTTTAAAAAAAAATTCGCTTATTCTCAACAGGGTATTTTCACTATAGGGAGATATTACCGTAAACATATTAAAATCCAAACATGACCGGAATGTCAAAATGTGATAACTAGTCCTGGACTGTGTAAAAGCTATTAATTGTGCCACCTGGTGTGTCGGGAAGTCAGGGAAAACTCGCTGGTATGAGACTGATGTCTCACCAGGACTAGGTAAATCCTGAAGTGCAGTTAGCACTTAGGTTCCGACTTCTTTTAGAATCTCTGGTAGCATGATAGGTAGCTACCTTGCCTTTCATTTGGAGCGGTTAGGGTTCGATCCCAGTTTGAGATAGAGATTTATACACACACATATTATATATATATATATATATATATATATATATATATATATATATATATATATGAATGTATAACTTCCTTCCGGTCAGGCTCAGCCCTCCCAGTCCTCAGGAGGGGGGAGAGAGTAGTCATACCCTAGTGATAAGTGGTTGCATATGCATGTATATCGATCAAAATAATTATCAGTCATTTTTGACAGGTCGCATACAATAGTATACAGTATGCATCCACGAAAAAACCAAAGCTCGATTGGATTATTCAGTGGCCTAATGTCACTAGGACGGTAATACTAGTACCTAATGTTTTTTACTTCGTTTCGAGACTTGATATATATATATATATATATATATATATATATATATATATATATATATATATATATATATATATATATATATATATAGAGAGAGAGAGGGGGCCAACCCAATGCCTTGTCTTTCTCTCCCCCGTTATGTAACTCAGCCCAAACAACCAGAGGGAGGGTTTCAAATTTTGGATCTGGATGGTAAGAATCTTGCAATCCCAGGTTTACAGGAAATGTCATAGGGGCGGCTTAACAGGTATAATAAGAGACTTATGATACGGAATATAAATTGCCCTTAAGCTCAACGTAAAGTAACCTAAATGATACCTACAGAACTTTTAAGAAGATCTGCTGATAACGCAAATGGTCTTCCATTCAACGTTACTACATCAAAAAGGGGGAAAAGAGGAAACATCCTAAAATTATATAAATAATCGAACCATTGACTATATATATATATATATATATATATATATATATATATATATATATATATATATATATATATAATATATATATATATATATATATATATATATATATATATATATATATATGCGTGCATGAGTTCAACAACAACTGAAAGGAAGTTTTGCCCTTTACGTAATCTATTGTCCACCAAAATTAAAAGGAAAAATTTCACGACTAGAATTGAAGTGTCGCTCTGTTGAAAGGGGTACAATAAAACAAATGATATTGGTACGGATATAAATTGTCCCTAGTCTTGACTGCTCTCATTCCAATGTTTTTCTAAAAACCGCTAAAACGCAGCGCGGGAGATATAACTCACTCTTTCACACACAGACACACAAACACATGCGAAATAGCAGAAATTATATAACGACGGTCCTTTCTCAATCCCATTTTGCTTCAAAGGATTCCTTTGACATGTTTCCGAATTAATTTGGGAACATATTTCTTTTTTCACATTGTGTCATCAGCGGATGGGCCCAACAGCGCTACCCCTTCACTTGATAGGCCGGGGAGGAAGGGAAAACTAATAAAAGCGATATAAAGATGTCAGTGACGAAAGTAAATATCTTATATGATGTACAGTCAACGATTCGGAGAGAGAATTTTATTACAATAAAAGACCAGTAAGCGAGTCGCTTTATGTTTTCCCTGCTATGAGGAAGATTATCACCCCGAGACTTCATTTCTGGCCAGGGGAAAACTTTTATATTTGTTCTCGGGTAAATGAAGTCCTCTCTCTCTCTCTCTCTCTCTCTCTCTCTCTCTCTCTCTCTCTCTCTCTCTCTCTCTCTTTGTTTTTCTTCATCATCTGATAATTGTCCTTGGACAATAATGAAAGTTTCGGGGGTCAAATGCTTCTTTGAACTGGGCAACCCAAACTGAAGTCTTGAAATTTATTTACTTGATTCGTTGATTCCCTTCCCATCTTCACAAACAAACAAAAATCATCAAAGTAAAACTTCGTCAATAAAAGCCACAAAGAATTTAAATTTTTCCATAAGTCTTCACTTGTATCAAAGTGCTACTCAAAGTGAGTGCTACTCTAAAATCTAAAGTATATTTACTTTTAAATATTTGCATGATAAACGACATATGAGAGAGAGAAAGAGAGAGCGAGAGAGAGAGAGAGAGAGAGAGAGAGAGAGAGAGAGAGAGAGAGAGAGAGAGAGAGAGAGAGAGAGAGAGAGAGAGACTTCATTTACTTTCTGGTAACGAAGGCAAATCGTTTAAATATATTTACCAAAGGCAATCCAATTACATCAATCATGATGGAAATGAGGCTTCAGAGTCTTCCATCAAAACAAAAAAATTTTTTCAGGACGAAACCAAATCCCGATATTTTTCTGATGCCCTCGATATTTCATACGAAAAACTGCACCCTAAAGTATATTCCTAAGGTCGGTCAAATTACCTATATCAAGTTACTGAATCATGATAGATACGAATACTACTGGGAAAAATATCTATACTTCTATAAATAAATAAATATATATATATACATATATATATGTGTGTGTGTAAGTGTGTGTGTGTGTGTGTAAGTCGCATGTATATACCCATCTACTTATTTTCCCTGTAAGTAACAACAATAGTCGAGGCGTTCAGCCTTTCACCCCGCAGAGGCTTATAAAAATATGTCTAATAAAGGTACATAGCCCTTAAGGAGTCACGTTCTTAGTAGGGGCCTGCCGTCTCGACACTCCTCTGGATAAATATTAGGTGCTATAACAATACATATTTCATGGCAACACATCATGCGATGCGGTGAAGCATATGTGGCCTACCTTGGTCATTCTCCTGACCTGGAGTGCCTCTAAACATAACCAGGATTTCTAAGCACCTTGCCGTCAACGTTATTACACTAACTAACGTTCAGCACGTTTAGTTTCCAGTGGACCCGCCTAATAAGAATATGCGAGACTTCAATTTTGTACTAAAATGGAAGAAAAAGTATTTATGATAAATGTTTAGGACTGCGCAATTACTGAACTTTGCTAATGTTCATGCGACACCTCTTTAATAAGCAACCAAAATTACTGTTACTTTTACGAATCTTTGAATACGAAATCAGCAAATATCGATGTATGTCTAAGGTAGTATGCATATAAAGTATATGGTTGTAAATTAAAACGGAACTAGACCTATTAGGTTTTTATTCGGGAAACTTTAAGAAAACAGCTTATCACTCTGGAGCAAATCAAAACGCTTTAGTTATTGACTCATATCTCATAAATAAAAGAAGAGGAATGAATGCTAATTATATATGATTAAAATACTGCAGAATCGTGAGAAAAATTAACAGTTCACTTATATTCTAACTACTTAATATCGTGACACTAGCCACAATATTTACCTACTTCATTTCGATTAAAATTTACTTTTTTTACAAAAATAAATGGTAAGTACTATATTAAAATTGAAAACATTACGAGAGTGCATTTGTTATACCAAGAATTTACAATACATCGATAAAAATATGATATTCATAAAATGAAAAATTGTTACGCTTAAATTCTCGTGGCAATTGCCATACTCAAAATATAACGGTCAAAAGCGAAGCAAAAACATGAAATGCTCGTAGGCACCAAATATATTTTAACGTCAAAAAATCACAATATAATTTTCAAAGTTCATTGTACTGTAAGCCTACCACTGCCACTCTCGCTTTTATGTGAGCTGTATATATCATATGAGTTTTCATGAAATAGTGGTATATATATGCTAACAATCTAATATAAACACATTTCGAACAAATCATGAAACTTTTATATAAACCGTTGGTCCAGAACAGAGAAATTCCAGGAATAAAGTAATGCAATATTACGGTCACAACAGTAGTAAATAAGGGCTAATGCAGAATAGTGGGTGAACCGCAATGCAGAAAGTTTCAACGCCATTAAATCCTTCCTGCATTGCCTTTTATACACACACGGAAAAAGTTTACCCTTATCCTGCAAGCATCCACGTACTTCCTGAATACCAAGGCCCTCCCTTACCAACACCCTTCCATGCCTGACAATTTGTTGGACGGGATTTGAGACCAACTTACGCTCAATATTTTCTAGTAGCGTCTGCAACGTCTGCAACCTAACCTGGCTTGTGAGCTAAGGATAGGGAGGGAGCCTATAGTTCTACTGGCTAAGTCTTCAACAGCCATTACCTGACCTTCTACGGTCCAAGCTTGCTGGAGAGGGGGCTTGCCTTGAACGCTGATCATAAGTATACATGGTCAGTCTCTAGTCTAGGCCATTGTCCATTGTTTAAGGCAAAATCATACACTGCCGTCCCCAGCTGATCTGCAGGACCAAACAAGGTAAAAAAGGTGAGCATACGCCCTAAAAAGGGGAAACCCAGCATTTAGAGTTTCAGAGTTCTCAACGAGACTTCTTTGAAATACGATTACATGCTTCATTCCTTTTCAATACTCCACATTCTACTACTTAACAGGTATAATCTTTACTCCTTAGGTCAATACGGGAACAGCGTATTTTACCTGAAACTTGTCATAGACATTTCTCCCAATGGGATTGAACTCGCTGGTCATATAAGTCTGGTCAGAATAGATATTAATCGCAGATTTATATGCATATGCATATATATATATATATATATATATATATATATATATATATACATAATATATATATATATATATATTACATATATACAGTATATATATATATATATATATATATAGAGAGAGAGAGAGAGAGAGAGAGAGAGAGAGAGAGAGAGAGAGAGAGAGAGAGAGAGAGAGAGAGAGAGAGAGAGAGAGAGAAATATTAATGTTAAAGCCCAATAAACTGCGATATTAATGATATTAACATATTAATAATGTCCACTTAACCTGGAATTCGTCATCCTGCTTAGTGAACACGTAAGACGGTGGAGTTGGAAGTGAGGAATTAGCTGTTGAAAGATCACAATGCATGGTTGATGCCGAAGATGAAACCAAATTTTTCAATTGGGAGCTGATCTAATGTTTGCTGAACAGTGTTCCTTCTTTTAGTCATCAAAAATTTTCCTTTAGCAAAACGTTCATCTGAAAGATCTAGGGACTCAAAGATTGACAAAAACTTGAATAAATAAAAAAAAACTCCGCTGCATTTCTTTGAGCTTGAAATTTCTTAGTTCTGGATATGGGAAACTTTCTTGAGTTTTCTGTTTCTTTTCTAACTAATAATGAGTAACTTAAGAAAAAGGAAAAATAAATAACTTGATTATAAAACATTCAAGGTTTCATATAACTTTTAAAAACTAATATGAAGAACAGGTACTAATAAGAACTTTAAAATGCCACCGACATCATACACTATTCCGCAAGAATCTTGGTGAGGATGTACCTGAAATCCTCACCACGAGCTTTAGAAATATATTCAATCAATAAATGCCTAACAATCAGAGGAACCAAGCAATCATCACACAAGGGTTGGCATCTGCCAGGTATCAAGAACTCGTGTGTTAAACAATTGTGCCCAATTCTTAGGCGACAGAGGGCTTTCCCACCTAAGCATATTGTTATATAGCACTTATGATCTCCATCTTATACTGATCCACAGAATTTCAATAATGTTGCCACTTATCACCAAGAGATCTTCCGATATATGGCAAAATGTTATCAAACGGAAGTGGAATTCTTACCAGAAGTAATTTGTCTACTGCCTCTTTTGCTATTTGTCCGTCTCTTTGCTTCCCGGCACACCAACATGAGATATAACCCAGCAAAACTTAACTTCCTTGCCTACAGTGCTAAAAATACACAGCCACTCTAAAAATAAAAAATAAACTAATTAGTTGGTTGAATTAAAGTCTACAACTGCGAAAAAAAATTGCATCAATAAAAAATGGTAAAATTGCCGTCTTTCGCTATGGTGAATGGAATCTAAAATCTTCAACTTTGTAGAGGAAGCTGAGGAATACTTTTCACACACATATGGAAGTTTCAATAAAATAAGGGCTTCAGTCAGTCTTAGGAGATTCTGACGACATGTTTTCCAAGATGTATGGGCTAGACTTTAAATATCTAACTTTTAGCTGTTTGAAATGCGACACCCAAGTCAACGTTTTGTTGAGGGATAGACCCAGATGTGACAAAAATGAATGAATAATACTAGCAATCGTGAGTTGAACCTTTCTTTCACCTATTGCCATTCTTGCTCTTGCAAAGGAAACAGAAAGGTTATCCACAAAAAGTTTATGGAGAATGTCACAAGGAATCACAGCAGAAATCCCATTTATTGCCAGCGTAAATCAAGTAACGCTAAGTACGCTGCCCTATGGGGCGCCTCCTTCCTCACATTTTCTTTTAGACAGCATTATCTACTGTAACATGAAAGAACGTTCGAAAGGCCCGAATTAACAAAAGCAACACTCTTCTCAAAACAAAGTAATGGACAGTTTTTTTTTTATTTCACCCTTGTCTTATCTTTTTAAACATACCCAATTTACTTTTGCATTGTAATGACATAACTCTTCAATTCACTACAATAATTGTTCTTGGGAGGCATTGCCAAAATATGCTAAGATTGCTGAGATACAAAAGGATAGCTTCAAGGCTTAGGTAAAACCCCATAAAAACTTGGTAAACAACTAAGGTGTGTAGGTTAGGCAGCGATAGGCCTTCTTTCTCTTGAAACAATAGAAAAGCTGCTAGTGACTCGGCGGTTTGCACGTTTCTTATTTTTTTTTTTCTTTTAATATCGCATTCCTTGTTTTTTTTTCCAAATGAGATATTTTGGCTAACCATTTTATTCATCTTTTCTTTAACAGTAACCAACATAAACACTAACCACGTCATACTGTAAAATATTTATAAAATAATTATTAAACTTTTACAAAGTAACGAATCCAGCAGCGCTTCGGTCGGGATAAAGTTACACACTATAATCTACGGTACTGGTACTGATACGCCTTTGAGATGAGGAAAAAAAGAATCAGACATAGCGTAACCATAAAATATTCTCTTTATACTAAATATGCCACTTAAATTTTCATAATGAATTAAAACGTATTTACGAATTTCATAAATAGAATAAGGTATAAAAAGGTTAATTTTTTATCATGATGGCTCGGTGCGGAGGCACGTACAGTAGCGTATAACGGTTTAAGCCTAATGAGTCAAGCTCGGCTCTTACAACCTGTCATAATTCGATTCGGGGTGGTAAAAAAATTATATTAAATATAATAACAAAAAAGAAAGAGTCAATATAATGAATGAAAAATAAATTTAAAAAAGTGATAAAGAGAAATTTAAATCATATCTATAAACCCAGTATTTAAAAACGTTAAAATCTTAAAAGCATAAAATCAGAATTCGAAGAATGTCATAAAAACTTTTCATACCAAACAATAAATCTCTCACTTTTAATAACTTTACAGTAGCAAAAAAAATATGTTTTATACTTAAAATAGTGTTACACTCACTGCATCTGCAATCCGCTTCATGAGATGCACATCAAAATTCCATGTGGCAATTTCGTATGACTACATATTGAGTTGAATATAAAATTTAGGCCTTAAGACGAAAACACTGGGGCATCGAAGGTCATTCAGCGCTATATAATGAAAATTAATAAATCATACCCGTACACTCAAAAGATTTGGTTATCATTATAACCTATAAAACCAATCACACAACTTTCATACAATAATATCTAAATGCGAAATAAGAAGGGGTTAAAAGCATTAAAAAATTAAACAATAAAATTAATCAGAGCTCGTGATATAAACCAGTACTCTGTATAAATTTTTTCAAGTTCAGGGTATTACAATTTCCCCCAAAGTATATCTCTTAAAGGTTAGTCCTGGAGTAAATGCGTCCTTCTCTAATCAAAACCGGACAATCGACTAAAATATGGTTGATATCTATTGTCACGTGAGATGTATTACAAAGAGGGGCCTGTCTCATTCCCCATTCATCATTAAATAATTGCGAGTTGCATGTTTATGGCCAATACGTAGTCTAGTTGAAATTATGTCATCCTTCCTACTTGTAGAATTACAAGATGACCATTTATCCACCGAAGGATGGATTTGTTTCGATTTAGTATTGGTGGTCAGTTGAGACCATCGAGCCTGTGAATTATTCTTACAGTGAAAATGTATCTTACTTTTGAGGTCTTTATAAGGAATACTTATGGGGGATAGGTTAAGTAGCCATAAGCTTCCTTAGCTGTAACTTTACTAAAATTACTTCCGTTTTTTATCCTTCTGCTCTGATGAGTCGCATGGAGAAACAATTGGCTTGTCTTAATTCATTGTTGTCTGATTCATACGCCAGATTGTTAGCCATTTTGCCACTATGAAATGCTTCAGAATTATGTTTATATAATCTTTTAACGAGTAGTTTAATGTCATTTAGAGGTAAATCTATTGATTTAACAGGAGCTTCCACCTTTCATTACCAACAACATCAATGTGATCAGGAATCCGACCTAATTCATTATTTACCACTTGAGAATAGAATTTCTTAGGGAGCTCTTTAATTTGCAACACCACTACTTAGTTCTCAGACATGGCTTCAATGGTACTTTTTGAATCGGTATAAATGACAAACTTACGATTCACCCAATCTTCAATTGCTTTAATAATGCCTACTGCTAACAAATTCCCGGAGAGTTCAGATGTAATTACTATGTAATAAGAGCATAATAATTTTGTCTGAGGATATAGCAGAATACCCAGCACCCATTAAAGATATCGAGCCATCAGTTTGTATAGCATAATGAGGTCCTTTCCTTTCAATACGTTCCAAGGCATGCGGTTTATGGTGACTGAGTATAGGTACATTTATTTGATAAATATAAATGATAGCATATTTTTGTTTTCTTTATGATCCAAGGTGGATGAAAGAGGGATGGTTGAATAAGATTCATTTTGATGTTTATAGATTTCAATAGCCTATATTCTCTGATTTGGAATAGTGGTTGAAGAGCTGCTTTGTTGGAGAATCGGTGGAGAGGATCTATAATGCACTTTGCATTGTTACAAAATCTGTGTGCAAGGATAAAGGTGCTTCCCTCTTCCACATAATACCGGGATATTTGTGAGAATCTAAAGGTTTCACTACCAAATCTCAGACCTCGAGTGTGTACTGGATCTACTATAAAGACTTCAAAGTAGCTTCAGATCTTGATCCATATATTGGGTTATCATAAGATATTCAATATTAGGTTGAGAGAATTAATACATTTAGATTTGATGTAAGACACGTATGCTTCCCAAAAATTTAACCTTATTTTGGAATTAGATTTGTTTGTTACACAATGTGACATTTATTTCCTGGGGTTTGCTTCAATTTACTATTATCAAACCACATTATTATTCGATTTTTTTTCTTCTTTTTTTTTTTGCGAAAGTCTGAAACCAACTGACTTATTCCAAACTTCTATTTTTCGAATTAGTTATTTACAATTCTTTGCGAGAGGCGAAGATTATTCGAAGAGTAGGATATTGCAAAGTCATCCATGAATAGGCTATTTTGCACTCCCTGTGTCATTTAAGCAACTATATCATCAATTGCAAATGCAAAAAGAGTTCAGATTAAAATATTTCCCTGCGGCACACCACAGTCAAGGTTGTAAGATTCGGAATAAATATTCTTTATACGAGGTTAGAATGTTCATCACATAAAATTTCTAATAAATATAGAAAGGGGTTCTCAAAAACCATTACGATGTAAGTATTTAAGTATTGAATGTATCGTATGCCTTCTGAAAGTCAAAGAAAATGGCTACTGTGATTTCCTTTCATTCAGAATCTCTACGAACATAATTTTCTCAAGTGTGAAAAAGAGTCCAAGGTGGATAGCTCTGTTTGTGAGCCAAATTGTGAAGATGATAAAATTCATGATATATACACTAATTCAATCTACGATTTACATTATTTTTTCTAAAACTTTGCAAACACTATTTTTTCTAAAACTTTGCAAACACAACTGTTCAGTGACATTGGTCTGTAACTGCTTGGATTACTGGCTTGGGTACTGGTATTATTATTGCATGTTTCCATGCCTTTGGATATAGATGTTCAGTTCAAAGATGATAAAAATCGTATTGCCCAAGAGGCTAGATTTATTATCATATCAAAATTTATATTTTCTTTACCAGGGGCCATTGAAAAGCAACTTGATAATTCAAAGTTTTTCTAATTAATACATATCTTCCACGGTGTTAAAATTCTATAAAATTGCTTCCCAACTTTTGATGGATCGAAAGTGGACACCCATGTTACTAATAATACTTATACTTTCAATATTGCGCCTAATAATATTTGAGATTGCCTGCGTATCATGAAATAGTGATATATTATGCATTAATGCGTGTTTTGCTGGGTTAATATAGCATCTCTTTAAAGTATGTTCTGATATACTACATAAATATTTGCCACGAAATTATCTTGCCTTTAATAACTTATTTTCTAAATTTAGCAGCCATCTTATTGAAATACGGTTTTAATACACAAATATCTATTGATATATCAATCATTTTGATAATTGTATTTCTTAAAATTAAGGAACCAGTGTTCATATTTCTAAAGATTTCATATAAAGTTTCTAATCTTCCAATTGCAGGATTTTCCTTTACTAATTTGGTTAATGTATCTGACCACCAAGGGACCGAGTGTTTCACTGGTTGGCCCTTATTATTATTTAGGGGCATATATTTGTCAGCAGCTTGAATAACACAGTGTTCAATGAAATCTTGTTGTTTCATCATGATCAACTGAATAATGAAAGGGAGGCACTTGACCCGTATAATACTCAATCTTATCCCAGTCAGCTTTATATGTATTATACCGGTGAATGGGAGGACCTTGTGTATATCCTAATGGGGTAATTAATATAGGGAAATAATAACTGCCATAAAGGTCATCTAAGAAGTTCCATTCAAATCTATAAACAACTTTGTTTGAACTGATTAGTTACGTCTATTGAGGAAAATTACCTATTGTTTTTTAATAGTAGGTGCTAGTATGTCACTCGTTTAATATACAGAGGTTATGATCAGCCACTTTTTGTTCAACTTTGAAACCATGTATGTCAACAGTAACACAATTAGTGTTCCAGACAGAATTGTGGGCAATGAAGCCTCCAATTAATAGGAAATCCTCTTGCCCATCTGGGAATTCTTTGTGTAAATTTTGCAAATTATATTTGCAAGAGGATTGATTGTACATTTCATAAATGTTAAAGCGGTTATCATTCAGATGTAATTCAACTTCAGATAACAGAAATTCCGAAGTTAGATATCAAAGCATCATAAGTTACTTCATTATGAATACAGATTGCAGTCCTTAATATCTCAGCGGAAGGAACCGAACGAGATGCTAGATTGTCATTTCCTATTGACGAGATAGTATCGTTAGTATGCTGTAGGCATATTCCAATAGGGTTATAATTTTCCAATAATCTTTGAATTTCCCCTAGATGCAATCGGATTTTAAGACCATTAATATTCCACTGAATTATGTATGGATTGAACTTTAAGGCAATGGAGATGGATTTCCACTGGCAACCCCTTATTTCTGCTTATTTTGCTGTAGTTGGGTTTCTGTTTAACTGCGATAACATTGTTTTTGGTAGGTTTTAGTTCTTTAGATATAATTTCCTGATATTTACTTTAATTATGATTTACTTCCTGATTATCATTTTAATTATGATTTAAGTTTTTCTATATTTTTTTTCAAGTGTGTCTGCTGCATGCTTCTTTATCAGATCGTCAACACATATACAACCAGCACTGTGGGTTCCAAATTTACCATATTGGTTTTCATTTTTGTTCTTGATGAGGATGTTAACCAGATTACCAATTTTATGTATATTTATGTTTATAACTTTATGAAATTCAGAAATGAAACAATCATTTTAGTCCCATAAAATTTTGTGGACTGCTTTATTTTCTGCCATTGTTTTACGTAAAACCATCACTTTACCAGTGATCTCAATACATAATAGTTTTCTTCGTCGTCTCGATCATCACACGATTTCTTATGGACTTCGACCTTTACAACATGTTTGGTACCTTTATCAATTATCAAATCGAGTTCAGATTTTGAGGCTGAGAGTCGATGCATTGTTTCTCTTTCTGACACAGTTTGATTTGTTACATCATC
>NC_090768.1:21104106-21114106 GCF_036898095.1 Palaemon carinicauda
TTTTTCCAAGAATAATCAAAGTGCAAAATAAAGTAACATATACGACAAATATAACATGTTAATGAATGTCCTAAATTCTGATTTAAATTATCCTTCAAAATGTTACCAATGTTTCTATGACAATACCTGGTTAATAAACATACGGTTCATCATTACTCATAATGAGGACACCAGTCCTTCTAATATGTCATTAATTTGCAGGGCAAAGTTCCATGTAGTAAATTGGATAAAAATTAAAATAATGGTAAAAATAACCAAAACTTAAAAGGCAAACATATGAATGCATAAGCGGCAAAGACCTTGACTATACATATAACTTTATAGTCTACAGTAATCTGAAAGATGATTTCTTATGTATCAAGTAAATGAATGCCATTTCCCAACACACACACACACACATACAGACATATGAGTATAATACAAGTAATCGTTTGCCTTTCCTATAAAACACCAAATACACCAAATCATTGGTACATTCATGGTTACGTAACGCCATACAGGGGACAGTCTTGTTTTCATATTTTCAGTGACGATGCATTTACAATCATATACGAATGTATGTACTTTTACTATAAAAAATCAAGACCCTGTATAGTAATGGATTTTATCATTGTTTTGAATTTCGTGTTATAAAATTTCAAATTGTCTCCTGCATTCAACGTTATATAACAGGTAATCCTGCTAATACTTGAAAATATAAATTGGTGGAATTCCTAGGTTTTCCAGCAAATAATCAAATTCTGTACATACAAAACAAAAGATAATGAGGCAACCGTTAACCCCAGGTTTCCCATCAGTAGATCCACATAACTATATTCAATACAACACTCTGTATCGTAACCTGATCTTCAGGTAATTTTATACTTTTAATGTATCACAAGAATTTGCTTGTTTTGTTTCATTTATACATTTTCTCACTAATCGATTGCAATACATTTTTATTAAGTAAAAAAGTAAAATTTACGATAAATTGAAAAAATGTAATATCCATAGGCTAAATATCCCCTCAAAATCATTTCCTTTTACAATTAGCACAAATATGTCATTTTAGTCTATTGACTTATTTTAGCCCTCAAAGTCAATGAGACAGCATAGCTGTTTACTCTCTTTTCCTTTAAACACACACACACACACACAAAAAAAAACCTCAGCCCTATTTCCCACAACATTGAAGTGACCTCTGTGTTATTTCATTATTAATTTTGAGACGCACTTAGTATTATGGATATCTGATA
Organism: Palaemon carinicauda; assembly: GCF_036898095.1. Taxonomy (NCBI): domain Eukaryota; kingdom Metazoa; phylum Arthropoda; class Malacostraca; order Decapoda; family Palaemonidae; genus Palaemon; species Palaemon carinicauda. The sequence goes on from NC_090768.1 coordinate 21,105,342, forward strand.
TTAGCAGTTTAAATCTTTGAAAAGAAGAACAAATTTACGATATAAAAGAGCAAGGTAGTGACAGTATATCAGCATTAGCTTTTAAAGAGAGGGATGAAAGCGAGTGAGGAATATTTTAATATTGATGCTGTTATTACTGTATTTTAACATGTCTTTTATACAATATGTTACATTAAATTATTATACTCCATTTACCATGAGAGAGAGAGAGAGAGAGAGAGAGAGAGAGAGAGAGAGAGAGAGAGAGAGAGAGAGAGAGAGAGAGTCGAGAACAGATTATCATTTTATTGTTAATATTAACATCAAAGTATTCCAGGGAGGGTTCCAAATAAAATAACAGCAGATAATAGGCAAGACTGTAGACACGAACACACACACACACACACACACACATATATATATATATATATATATATATATATATATATATATATATATATATATAACATATATATATATATATAACATATATATATATATAACATATATATATATATATATATATATATATATATATATATATCATATATTATATAACTCATAACAAGTAATTGAGTTAAATGACTTGAGAAGAACAGTCAGAGATGGTGAAGAAGGATTGGATTGGATTGGTGATGAGAATTTAGCAGACCTAGAGTATGCTGATGAAGCTCTTCTTGTTAGTAAAACATCACAGGATTTGCAATGCTTGCTTAGCAGAATGCATGAAATATTACACGAGGTTGGGCTTAAGATAAATAGAAGAAAGACAGAAATGATGAGAACGAAGTATGCAATGGATGATGGAATATCATTGGAAGGAGAAAGGATTAATGAGGTAGAAACCTTTATACATTTAGGAACTATGATCTCCAATACAGAGGTCTTCAGAATTAGAGTTTAGTGGAAGATTGTAAAAAACCAGATCAGATCTCTTTGATTGTCTTTTCATCACAATTGCCAAGATACAAGATGATGATAGAATGGTCTCTATTGCGGCTGTTGGTAATTTAATGTTCACCATAAAGAGTGGTTGAATTTAACCTCTTCTGAAGATTGTCCTGGCTCAAGAATTTTTAACTATGCTTCTGAATCACACCTTGAGTAAATCATTAGTGAGGTTAAACTGAAGTCTGATCATTCCTTTGATTAGTATACACTGATTTCCCCGGTGTTATACCAAGCACGGTTGGTTCTTCAAAGTGACATCTGATTATGCCTAGGTTTCCTCAGTAATCAAAACAGAGCAGTCTAACCCTAGTTTGCCATAATCTTGTAAGATACAAGTGTAGGATGTAAAGAAATGGAAATGGCCTTTTTATTGATCTCCAGCATTTAAATTGGTCCAAATTGCTCATATATGAAAATTCTGGTCGAGATAATCGATACGCATATTTTCGGATGTTAAAATACTGAATCGGTGTTAAACCCTTGTTCAATTATGTTTATTGGCATGTTTTAGAAAAGTATTTGCTCATATTAAATTAAATATTTTGACTTGGCAATACTATCTATACTCAGCTATGAACTGTTACTCAAAGAGTATTTATGCTTCGGCTGAATAGGAATAGAATTTTATTATTAAAGAAATTCTCTCTGATAAAACGAGGGAACAACGATGAGGGATACCATTAAATTTAGCATAAACATAATGGTTCCCCCTTTGCTTTAACTCGATTAGACAGCTACTCAATTTCCAACGGAAAAGGTGCAACTTTTGGCTGATGTATTTGACAATATGCAGAGCCAGGAGAAACTTCCATATTTTTGTTTATATAAAACTAAATTACCTAGTTTAGATTTTTACTTTCATACTAAACCTCTTCAACTGGACCTTGACACTTATGAAGGAGTTTCCTCAAATTTTATTTTTCCTTTTGATTTCTTTTTAAATAAACAAAAGATTTCTTTGCTCCTAATATCCGTTATTTATCGCAAGCTACCCTGAATAGATTATTTTTGCACTTGTTAGATAATTGCTAATATCATTCCATTGCATAAATGTGTTTGTAAATTTAGGTAACACATTTCAAAAAGTAGATGATGGTGGGTACCATTTATTATCGTCTGTTCCTCAGCCCATTAACTTTAATATCATATAATATATGCATTATATGTGGGTGGACCTTAAAACAAAATGCATTACTAGGCATGCTTCTCTCTTTGAATCAAATTCACCTACTAAATGTACACCAGTGGTTGCTGAATCTCTTCACAAAGCTCTAGCTACAATCGATGCATGGTAAAAATTATGGTGAATAGAGTTGATGCCTAAAAACTAGAAATTATGATTGCAACGAGGTTCGGGATAGGAATTCCTCAACATCCAGACCTATTCATTCAGAAAGTATCTTTAACTGTATATAACTTATTCAAAACTCTCGGTGTGATTATTAATTGCAAATGTACAGTAGGGCTACTTTTGAGAAGCATGACATTGTTTCTTCTTCAACAGCAATAAAAAAAACTATTTTGAGAAATGTTTTTCAGGGTTTTTGGGACTAAATAGTTCTGAAGAAATTTGATAATTCTTTTAATCTGCCATGTTTTGAATATTGTCAGACAGTTGCATTGGTTAACCTTCATTGTGTTTAAACTTGATGCAAATGCTTTTCTGTTTAAGAGGTTGAGAGAAGTCTCACTTCATAATTTATATATGACCTATATATTTAATTTTGTTAATGATCTTAATATATCTTATAATCTTTTATTGTTCTTAATAATAATTTACTTGATACTCCTGTATTTGCTTTCTGCACTGGGCTGCTTTCCATGAGGAGCAGTTGGGCTTTTAACATTCGGCGTTTACAATTTTACAATAAAAGAGAGATTTTACCTATGGTAAGCAGCTCTTCTAGGAGAAGGACACTCCAAAATCCAACCATTGTTCTCTAGTCTCGGGTAGTGCCATAGCCTCTGTACCACGATCTTCCACTGCCTTGGGTTAGAGTTCTCTTGTTTGAGGGTACACTTGGGCACACTACTCTATCTTATGCCTCATCTCCTTGTTTTGTTAAAGCTTTTTATTGTTTATATAAGATATATTTATTTTGATGTTACTGTTCTTAAAATATTCTATGTTTCCTTGTTTCCTTTCCTCACTGGGCTATTTTCCCTGTTGGAGCCCCTGGGCTTGTAGCATCCTGCTTTTCCAACTAGAGTTGTAGCTCAGCAAGTAATAATAATAATAATAATAATAATAATAATAATAATAATAAATGCATTTCTTATCACCGTATAAATACCAAGTTTTCCCATCATATTTCTCTCATAGTGATTTGATGTCCCTCTGACATATCTATGACCATAACAGAAACTCTGATGATTTCTCCTCGTCTAATACAAAGGACAATACATCTAATAAACTCAACATGAGTAGAAGAGAAAATAAGACCCTTAATAAAAGTGAATATTTTTTTGATGACCACGCTATTCGAAATTAATTTGAGGAACTGTACAGTGTCTGTCATTATCACGTTAAAACCTCAATCATTTTTACTACACTCCCGAGGGAGACTAGGAGACCCAACAAGGTAGAAAATCCCGAATAATAAGTGGCATTTGCATCATAAAGACTATTCACACGAGCTGATTCGCTATGGAACACGAATTCATTTACGACTAATTAATTGATTACCTGGACGATGAAATAGATGCAAATCAGCAATGCCAGTGAATTACAGACCTTTCGTAGCAAATGTCGATGAAAAATAAATGAAGTGGACTTTTAAAGTTAATTCCTAAAACGTCATTTATGGTGGACTTTGTCTCCCCTTTGGTGACAGCGCAAAGTACGGGAAGCGAAAAATTCTTTGAGATTTCGGATTTAATTAACTAATTCAGCAGTTTTATGGTCTGATTCCCGAAGCTTCTAATGGCATTAGCCATTACAGTCTTAGTTATTCAACTGGTATGAACGGGAGACAGACAGACACGCGTGAGTGAGAATGGGCTTCGACAAGTTTATCCGTAGTTAAGTCTGTTAATACTGTATAAGATAAACTGTAAAATAAAATAAAAATATTCTAATTATATTACTTTTCAGAGGGGGTTTTTCACGGTCCGTGGTTAGAAAATAAACCCCTATTTATAGCCACACACTAAATATACTTATCAACAAAACTATGAGACATCAGTACGTTAAAGTAGATTTACAGAATTATGCAACACAAAAAAGTCACAACAGAAGGCTAAAAAAGATTCATAGAATCCAGCAACAGTACGAAAAATTTAGGTAATCATGCAAACCCACTAACACCATCAAATCCAAATTTTCAAATACAAAATATAAATCACGACAAGTTTTTTCTTTCAACGGTACGAGAAACATTAAAGGTTTAAAGGTCATTCATGAATGTTAAAGGCAAGGGACAGACATTGTCGTAATAAGCAGGACAATTCCCTAGAGACAGACCATATATATATATATATATATATATATATATATATATATATATATATATATATATATATATATATATATAATCAGCGCCCAAGCCTCCTCTCTACCCAAGTTATAACCAGGGAGGTCTAGGTAATGGCTGCTGATGACTCAGCAGGTAGACCTATAGGCTCCCCCAAACCCCTCCCCCCTCCTTAGCTCACAGGGATGGTAAGGTTGCAGACACTGCAAGAAACTATCGAGCTTGAGCAAGACTCGAACCGCAGTCCACCAGATCGCCAGGCTTGGACGATTCCAATAGACCACCATAACCATATATAAAAAATAACCGACGTTTGGGTTTCTAATTGGTTTGCAGACACTAAAGGAACTAACGAATTTGAGCAGGTCTCGAACCCCAGTCTGGCGATCACCAAATAAGGATGTTACCAACAGGCCACCACAACCCTGGCAGAAATATGGGCAGACACACTTGCAACAATTTTGCTATGATGAATATATTACGTAATCACGTCTTAGATGATTAAATCCTAACGGTAAACAAATTCAGTCAATCTCCCAGGATGCGGCAGCACAAAATATCTACCAGGGTCGGTTACTAAACTCCTTGGAAACTATTGAAGTGCATACTGTTCTGTTGAGCTTAAGCTAAGAAGTCCTTCAGGGTCACCATTAACTCCCATTATGCCACAGGTTACGACATTTGTGTAGTGACAATCTGCATTATAAAATTATACAGTTCAGTGACTACTTTATAATTTTATCACTATCAAACTCTTGAAATTACTTTCAGTTGCTCTTTTTTAAACCCTTTATTACCTATCACAATGTAAGATCTCCCCAATTCTACTTTCCTTTCATTTTCACGTTGCTTCGGATTTGGGCTAGAACAGGACATTAGGTTACAATTCTTGACCTTTTCACTTGAAAGAATGGTTCAGTAACTATAAGCAATAATTCAAAACGTCAAATTCCAATAATGAAATAACATTGGAAACCCTCTTGTTATGTCGAAAAACTCAAAACTAAATTCAAAACACACAACAAGGCATGACCTAACAAAAACTATGACTTCAGACGAATAATTATTTTACATGGAATGTATGTTGACAAGCAATTCTCATCTGTTCTTCAAAAAGATTAAGAGAATCTCAACGAATAAATATAAGTTAATATTCGAAATCAGCGTCAACATTCCATTAACAGATATATAAATCACAGTATATTACTGTATATAAAACGGTCACTGAAAAAAAGCTATAAAAATAGACCAGAAAAATATAATTCAATAAAACACATATATGTTTAAGATGTTAAAAATGATGCATATACAAAGAAAAAGGTTTTCATGTAAAATGAATATTCATTACCGGAAAAAAACATACCATCACCATTTGAAACCCAGCTAAACATCAAGTTCTGACATAAATATTGAGCCTGACAAATTAATGACGACAGTTTCACGCAATGATGACTGGAAAATTCAGGGGAAAACTCCGATCAACTGCTCTTTATTTCAAAGCCTATTAAAGGAATTTTCCAATAAAGTATGACAATAAAAGACAGGAGACGAAGATAAAACTAAAACAAAATTAGCTCCGAGTAATATTTCTTTTCCAGAACTTCTCGGAAGACTCATCACGTTATGGAGCGACTCGAAACTCGCTCACGTAGTAAACCAGATTTGCTCTCCCCTCTTTCTTATCTAAAAAAAAAAGAGAGAAAGGCAGCATTCAACAGAGTAGCTGTAGGAAATGCAATCTATCCCGTAATGGGCTCAAACACACACACACACACACACACACACACACATATATATATATATATATATATATATATATATATATATATATAAGTATATATATATATATATATAATATATATAATATAATATATATACATATATATAATATATATATATATATACACACACACACACACACATATATATATATATATATATATATATATATATATATATATATAAACGCTCCTCAATTGGAGTCAGTTTCCCATACTAGGAAAGGCTTCACAGAAATACAACACTGAATAGTGGACAGCCCTCCTACGAGTATCAATACTTTCCCAACATTAATCATTTAATAGCCCTCACAAAGGGCTAAAGAATGTAAAAACCCTATGAGTTGGGGCGATTACAATTGAGATGGTACACCACGTATGCATGTATCTGGGAGTAATTCTGCCTAAATTGGTGAAAAAGAAATGTTCCTCATTAGAAAGAAAAGGTGTCAGAAGTCGCTATAAATATGAAAAGGAAAAACTACTTAGTAATTATAAGAGGATGTACCGTTAGATTTCAACTGAGAAAGTAAGACATATAACATAAACAATGACTGAAGAAACAATGTTGGCACATACAAGGAAATGAGTTTGTGATGAAACAAATATGGTGCTTGAAAGTAAAGGAACTGCAAGCAATGCGAAGGGTGTTAAAAATGTATGGTTCGTATGATAAGCTGACAACAAATAACACGGAAGATAAGTGGCTGTGGGCGAATGAAAGCTTTTATTGACACGAAAGTGGATTTCAGAATATGAATGATGCAAGAAAACACAAATACCAATAATATGGGTTAATTTTTATGATAAGAAAATAAGTCAGGAACGGTATAGAGCATGAATGATGTCTTATTGACCACAAAATATTAATAATATATGAAAGTGCAGACTGGCGACAGACTTTTCTCTAGAAATGAGCTCACCCCGGAATCCATGGCCCATCTATCAATACGTGAATATTGACACTTATGAGAACCAAACATCATCAGGTAGAAGCAAAATTACCTGAAATAACACAATTGCTTTGGAAAATAACTCCAATCCAAACAATTATATGCCTTTCCAATAATCTAGGCAGTGAAAAGAGAAGAGAGGTTGAAGAGCAATGTCGGAGACATTTGATAAAATATGAAGTATGTTGAGGTAATAATAAGTAGAAAAATCATTTGAGGAACATTTTTAGTCAAACAGAGGAAAAAAGTCTGCCTGTTACAAGATTTCGACATGGAATAATGGTCCATGCTGAAGCCCAGAAACTTCGAGTCAATCTCTCATTGGGACGGATAAAACTAAGGCACAAAATGAATTGTGGTGAACATTTTACTTCAGGGAAGTGAAATGCAGTTATTGAATGTAAATGAAAGATGAAAATATTCTAATGTTAAGATGACGCTTTTGTTTATTCTATAAATCATGAGAAGAGCCAAGTCAGAAACGAGGTTGTATACACAAAAAGGAAGAATACTAGTCGATTAAAAGATGGATAAAACTATTTTAAGTTTATTCAAGTGGTAAGAAACATCAATAATAATTTGGTGAAAATTTTGCTTAGTTTCCATGTGCTAGGAGAAATTATGAAAGGAGAGCCTAGAGAGAATAATAGGTGCTGTGAAAACAAGAGCCTAAATGTTCATGAAACAAACAATGAGTGCAAGATCAAACGTAAATGATACATGTGTGTAGGGGGCTCGATCAATGCACTACTGATGAGCATTCTGTGTACATGTAAAATATGAAATAGCTAGCATTTTGGATGCATTTTATGTAAAAGATGGGGTCATCCACGAATCAAAATTTAAGTCTTGTTGTAGCCATGACCAATAAGTTGTCTTTCTTCTCGCACCTCCTTCAGTTAAGCTTTGGGGAAAGTTTTAATGTTTAAACTATAACTGCATACACACACACACACACACACACATATATATATATATATATATATATATATATAGAGAGAGAGAGAGAGAGAGAGAGAGAGAGAGAGAGAGAGAGAGAGAGAGAGAGAGAGAGAGAGAGAGAGAGAGAGAGAGAGAGACCTTACTCATAATACATGCATGGAAATGTAAACATGTTTATACACCATACTGTACATTCAATATATATACTGTACACACATACACACACATTATATATATATATATATATATATATATATATATATATATATATATATGCATGTATATATATACATACAATATATATGAGTATGTGTGTGTAAAGTGTGTATCACATGTTAATAATATCGTATATACTAAAATATATACAGTATATCAGCCGCAGGGCCTACCTACATCCCTAAAACGCAATTCACATGAAGAAAAAAATACTTATTTCCATTAAAAGTCAAAGTAGCACGACTTATTCAAAAGAGGCGTATTATTTTTCCTTTCAAAAGGATAAGGTATTCAAGTAATAAGCGAATAGAGGCCATTACCTTGTTACTTTGAACGTGAGCTATATGCTTTTCAGAAACGGCCTAAAGCGTTTTAGAAGATACCGTCTTTTTACCATTAATCATCTATGAGACCGAAAAGATATACGTGAAGCTCTGGACGTTTGTGTAAGAGTAGTGAACCTTTTCCTTAAA
>NC_090768.1:21119106-21206606 GCF_036898095.1 Palaemon carinicauda
TGAGCTATTCTCCCTGTTGGAGCAGCTTAGATGATGATAATAATAATAATAATAATAATAATAATAATAATAATAATAATAATAATAATAAAAAGTACCAACGAACGATTCTAAATTACGCAAAAGCTGCAACGAACGATCAAGAAGTAGGCAATAGCAACAATGAAATACTACGCATTTACGCAAAAGCAGCAATGCATTACTAGGCATTTACGCTAGAGCAGCTACGATGTTTAAATTTTACAAGGGAACTTCCTGATTTTACGCTATGAACGACATCTGACACGCTCAAATTTCCAGCAGTATAAAAATATCTAGAGTGCTTCCGCAATTCCTTCCAATGGCAGATAATCCTTGCATTTCTCCATTCATTAATATAATCGGCCAAAATCCCTTAAGTTATTTCAATTCTGTAAATCCCAGATTAAAGTTTGCCTCGCAGTGCCAACGTCCTAAAGATAATAAAGAGAACGAGGTGACATGCTTCAGTCAAGAGCCACTTTGTTTACATCGACATTTTGGCATCCTTTTCACATCATTAGTATTCATTTATCTTGCTCCTTCATCACAGGGATGAGGAGCCGGGGCTCTCTTCCTCCCCACCGTCAGTTCACCATGCCTTAATGGTCTCTGGATTTTCCCATTAACATCCATTAGTAATGATCTCAAGTAGCAGCAGGGGAGTTATCACTAGACATGGTTAATGATAGAGCGCTGATAATAAATAACGAGAACATTATCGAGAAAAATAACTCACAAGGAAAGCTTTGCATTTCAAGTGTTCGATGATTAACACAAATGATGAAAAGCTATGCAAAAGAAAGTTAATTGTTTTGTCTAATGCCATCCAAACCAAATATATAATGAATACTTTGTCACAATCATTATTTGATCGATAATTTTTTCGGCTTTAAACATAACTAGCGCAGACTCTAAAGACTCAAAGATTAAATTAATTGACTAACTTTAGAAAACTTTTAAACTGAATAGAGACATTACAAGAAAATAGATTATTCTTGTGAAGAGAAAATCAAGTATTTTGAAGAGGTTTGATTGCAAATTGCTCTGATTTTGAAGAGGCGTAATTACGAAATGCTAAGATTTCAAGATGAATTCCAGTAGGAGGATCATACTACAAGCGAGCGTGTAGTTGAGAGCTATTGTCTAAATATCAAAAAAAAGAACAGAGATCGTGAATATGAAGATAATTTTGGCATCTGATGTGAAAGGGCAAGAAGCAGGTTACTCAGAAGAGTAATAGATATAAAAGTAGCAGTATAAAGACCACTAGAAGAGTCGAAGCGTTTTAAACGTTACAGATACTGTTTGAGCATATAGGTGTCAGTAATTTTACTCTTCTCGAAGCTTTTAAACGTTATGGATGCTGTCAAAGCAAAGATGAGAAAATCAGGCAAAACTTTTTATAAACAACGAGTAGATGGCAATTCAGGCAGAAAAGCGGAAAAATCCAATTGCAATTCTAACTTGGAGAAAATCTCGCTCCGGCTAAAAGCATAAACGACAACGAAGATGGCAGTGACAATAAGGATCAAGAGTCAATAACTTTGAAAATTAGGTCAATTCAACATTAGAGCTGCCTGAATAGACCTCAACACGTTTAAAATGAGGCTTTGAAAAAACAAAGGAGATATTATGTACAGCAACTGAAACGATTTTCAGTAAATCAAAAAGATTATTGCTTTTATTCTTGAATGTCATTGTTAAATGAGAGGAATTTAGCGTTTTTTTTTTTTTTTTAATTACTACAGCCGCAGACCCCACGTGAATTTTTCTTCAATAACTACAAACGCAGCACCTGCGTGAATTAATACAACCCACTAGCTTGGACTAACCTATTTCTATTACTAAACTAACATCTTGCCTAAACATCCAGTGAAATCTCACCCCCACGAATGCTCACTAAAGTAGAGTTCCGAACATTTATTTTGAGTAAAGCTGACTTTGCCCTGGCTAAGGTAAAATAGCGGGTCACATAAAAGGGGAGAGAAAAAGTTTGTTATTTTTAGTTAAAAGCGAGTATAAAAAGAACCAGAAACATGAACATACCTTTGCTTGCCATTAAGCGATGGAAACGTCATTTTCAAATTTGGATAATCCAGATTTTCCCAAATTGAAAAATGGAATTAGGAGGCCATTATTTAAGCAATGACGAAGTCTCCATTATTGCTAATACCAAATGATTGGCTTGTGAATACCGAAAATTAATCCCTCATAATCTGGATTACCCGCTCTACCATACACTACATGAGCCAAATTATAATTATAAAAACAGCAAAAGTAAAATGGAGAAATACTGAAAATGTATGTATACACAATACAAATAAATAAATACAAGTTAAAAGCAATATAAATAAATCAATGTAAATTGGAAGCACACTTAAGCATAAAAGAAATATAAAACAATAAATTCAGAGTAAAATATACATAAAATACAATTATTACATACAATTAAATATAATACAATAAAAATTTTTCTTTAGACCACTCTACCTAACCACCAAACTTTCACTCTCCAATACGTATCGTCCCCTGTGGGTCAACACATGTAAAATATAAGGGTTTCAACTTGTGTATCGTCAACCAATGTAAAATATACGGGTTTCAATTTGTGTAGCGCCAACAAACGTAAAATATAAGGGTTTCTATTTGTGTAGTGTCAACAAATGTAGAAATATAAGGGTTTCTATTTGTGTAGTGTCAACAAATGTAAAAATATAAGGATTTATATTTGTTTAGTGAGTTTGCACGCATGAAATAAAATATTAGATACAAAATTCAAAACAAGAGAAAGTTAAATTTTGCAAAATAAACTCAAAATAAAAATTGACTAAGGAAACTTAAAGCTTGAAATCAAACAATGAAAGTTATGAATAAATATTGGCTATACTTATATTCGATAAATTAAGAAAGAACTAACCCAACCAAATAGTTTTATCATTAAAGCTGATGTCAGCGATATGTCGGTGACATTCAGCTCATTGGCTCAGTAGTGATGGGCAAAACACTTACCTGCCCAAGAAGGATGTTCCCCTGGAAAATAAAACAAACATGTAAGAAACCATAGGATAAACATAAGACAATTCAATACAAACATTAGAAACTTAAACATAAATACAAGAAAAGATTCTTCTGATATAAGCATTAATACAAATTGTATATTAATTCCATAATACTTAAATGCAAAAATCATATAAAAAATGTTTGTTGATTAGTAGTGATTTATTAATCATGACCCTTCGAATGCCTCCTCGTATAATGTTTATCAAATATCATACAAAATAAACATTAAATAATTACCGAAAAATTTTAATAATCAACAAACACGTTCTTCCTCGTTTGTAACAACACAATCTAGAAGTGATTAAACAATCTATTCTGCCGGAAACTATCTACAAACAACCATGTTTCTTATAAAAATTTCAAATAGCTGGATCTAATTTGTTATCCGTTCCCATTCTTCACCTTTTGCCTAGGTGTCTAGCTTCTCTACTTTGTCTTGACAGAATCGTTGCTACATAAATACTTGGTACGAATTCCCCAAGCCCGAGCACATATGCAATGACATACTGACTAAACCACTAAATAATCACGTTTCTAGTAAAATTTCTCTCTTCTCTCAACTTATGGGTGCATTCATGAATTTGGATTTTATAGCCTAGATCTGATCCCTTACAGGTTAATTACTGGTGGTGGAAATTATCATTTTACTTTTCCCCTCTACTCCTCTGAACAATTAAACCAAACGAGACCGAATTCTTTCAAGTGACAAGAGGGGTTAGAGACCAAGGGGAAACAAGACATTTTCTCATAGTTGATTTGTATAAAAGAAAAACATATAGCAAAGAAAGGAAGACAAATCTGCGTTTCAGCATGGTTTGGTCATTTGCCATGTGTGGGTGAATTTAGTGGCAAATCAATATTTACAAAAGTTAAGAATGATTTCTGCGATATAGGTGAATATAAATTTCCTCAAGACGGTTTGATTGTGCCATACAAAATGTTCGCTTGTCAATGGAGCCATCCCTTGTTATAGAAAACATCTAATATATATATATATATATATATATATATATATATATATATATATATACATATCATTGTACCAACCATGTGTTACACGATCGTACATAGACATAGTAACATTTCATTTTGTGTATATTTTATGCTTGTATCTTCGCTCTCCTCTCGCACTAAAAAGAACATGAAATAACATGTGTGTTTTTTCTCACCGTTAACCAGCTGAACAGGAAATTTCCTGTTGCATTTTTTTTTATATAAAGGCAAGTGTCTGAAATAAAGTTACTCAGTTGCTTTCATCCTGTCTTTGAGTTACAACCTTCTCTCGACACGTCACATCATCATCATCTCCTCCTATGCCTACTGACGCAAAGGGACTCTGTTAGATTTTGCCAGTCGTCTATATCTTGAGCTTTTAATTCAATATTTCTCCATTCATAGTCTCCTTCGCGCTTCGTAGTTCTCAGCCATGTGGACCTGGGTCTTCAAACTTATCTAGTGGCTTGTGGAGCCCAGTCCAACTTTTGGTGAACTAATCTCTCCTGTGGTGTACGTAGAGCATGCCGAAACCATCTCCATATACCCCTCATCATGATCTCATCCACATATGGTACTCAAGTAATCTCTTAGTTTCATTTCTAATCCTGTCCTGCTATTTAAATCCCAATATCCTTCTGAGGGGTTTTCTCAAATCTACTAAATCTATTGGAGATTGTTTCATCGTCATACCATCACTCATGCCCATAGAATAACACCAATCTCACTAAACAGATATATAGTCTGACTTTTATATATAATTTCAGGCGATTTGATTTACAAATTTTACTTAACCTAGCCATTGTATGATTTGCTTTTTATTAAACATTTCACTAAACAAATGAAACATATCATATTGGAGATCATAGTTCCTAACTACTTAAATAATTCTACCTCAATAATCCTTTCTCCTTCAAATGATATTTCATCTTCCATTGCATTCTCCGTTCCCATCATCTCTGTCTTTCTTCTATTTATCTTCTGCCCAACCTCGTGTTGCATCTCATGCATTCTGGTGAGCAAGCATTGCAAATCCTGTGGTGTTCTGCTAACAAGGACAGCATCATCAGCATACTCTAGGTCTGCTAAATTCTTATCACCAATCTAGTCCAATCCTTCACTACCATCTCTGACTGTTCTACACATTGCAAAATCTATGAGGAGGCTAAACAACATAGGTGATAACACATTCCCTTGCAGTACTCTGCTGTTCACTGGAAATTCATTTGATAAGACTCCATTAACATTAACTTTGCACTTGCTATGCTCATGAACAGACAATCAAATTTACATATTTAAAAGGAAATCCATAACTCAGGACTCGCCACAAAACTGGCCGATGCACACTATCAAAGTCTTTTTCCTAGTCCACAAATGCAATCAAAAGGGGATTTTTATATTCTACGCATTGCTGTACATGTATCGAAATGAAAATTTGGGTAGTGCAACTTTACCTATTTTAAATCCTGCTTGTTCATCTCTCAGCTTTTCATCAATCTATCTCTCGAGTCTTTAGAATAAGCATACTATACATTTTCATAACTGACGTAAGCGTTATGCCTCTGTAATCATTGCAATCAGTCAGGTCTCTTTTTTTGCTATTTTCACCAAAACTATCTCCCATTCATATGGTTTTGCCTCTTTATGCCACATTCTAGAGAATAATCTTGTAAGTAGTCTAGGAGTCGCTTCATTTTCGGCCAGGATCATCTCTGTAGTTATTCCATCGTATACAGAGGCTTTCCATCTCTCGTTTTTTTTTTTTTTTTTTTTTTGGATAGCTTCGACTTCAAACACACTGAATTCATTCACGGACATATCAAGGTCTTCATCAGTTTCAGATATATCAATCAAACATTCCCTTCATATCTCCAATTCATAACTTCACTAAAGTGTTCCACCCAACATTGTCTTTATCTTCTGTTGCTATAACAAAATCATCTCTTTTTGATGGGTATATACTTCTTTGCCCCAGTCGAAATTTCACTAACAATTCTATGAGCAATTCTTACACCATAGCCATTTACTGAATTCATAGCTTTGTCAGCCTCATCTGTTTTACTGTCTAAATATTCTCTCCAGTCATTCCTGGCTTTTCTTTTGACCTCATTGTCAACACTGGAATACTTAACATGCTCTACCTTGTAACTTTTATTCTTCTTCTTCTTTGTCTGCATCTTTTCCCACCTTTATGTGTGGTCTATGTTTCTGGCCAGCGTTTTCCAACTGCCTCTGTCCCACGCTTCATTACCTGTTAATCCCTTTGATCGAAGGTCATCCTTGATACAGTCCATCCACCTTCGCTTTGGTCTCTCCTCGAAAACTTTCAACAATCAATTTCTGTCTTTGTCTCCTTTTTATAGTATCCCACCTACTCCCATCTATTTCAGTTGGAAAATAAGGTCACCGTGATTAACACGGACAAAGGCAACACTAAAATCAAAGCCAATCATTCAAACTTCTCGCTAAAAAATATCAGAACTTTTGTACAGCATTGTTAATTGCAAATGGAGCGTCACGTCCTCAAAGGCCTCCGCGAACTTAAAAATACAAACTCAAGGACAGATCATTGCTTTCCACATACAAATTGACACGTTTTTCTAAGACACGTTAAAAGCTATAGATGATGAGTAGTAATCAACATGGTTTGAGCCACCTCAATGCCATTTATCCAATAGAGCAACATTACCAGTTCTCCAACATGTAAAAAGAAGCCACTCTTGTTAACTTAAACAAAATAATTGAATTTTGGGACTAATAAATCGACCATATTTGCGAAAAGAAAAAAAAAACACTTTTCGTCCACACTTCCTGTAAATGTTTCAATATTAGGGAGCCACAAAGCTGAACTAATTAGTTTAGCTCCAGTAAAACAAGAATGAGGAAGATTAACTCACTCATTTCTTTGCTTAATATAAAACACATCAGTTAAATGTGTTGACTTTTCCTTTGGACAATGATCAAGAGCCATCTCGATTAAGCAAAGGATGAAGATTAATCCCTTTATACAATTGTGACTTATCCAACAGCTAGAGATCAATTAAATTCCACTCTATTATGCTTTTTGATTATCTATTTAGGCCTATATGTATATATATTATATATATAAATATATATTATATATATATATATATATATATATATAGAGAGAGAGAGAGAGAGAGAGAGAGAGAGAGAGAGAGAGAGAGAGAGAGAGAGAGAGAGAGAGATTCAATGCGCGCACACACACACACATATATATACAGTATATATATATATATATATATATATATATATATATATATATATATATATATATATATTATATATATATATAATTATATATATAAACATATATAAAATTAATCCTTTCTTTTTTCAAACTAATTGGAGCAACTAGATGGTTAGAATAAATATGCCTTATGTTAGCAGGAACTTGCCTTTTGGACAACCTCAAACTTAACATCAAAACGAATAGCGCTCTTTTAACTATATGAAAGTGTCCTCTGGCTCCCAAAAATCATGAAATCTTGAAAGATCCTAGAATTTCCAACATGCCCCTAAAAATGCATAGCACGTTTTCGGCCTTAGAAAGGAAGTACAGCAATTTTACACCATGCGCAACGCCATATGAAAAAAATCAAAATCTCTTGGAAATCCAGTCAAAACTTTTGACACATTTATCGTTTTACATTAATTTTACGGCCGGGCATAAGCACCAAAAGGTAATTTCGCTTCAGGGCAGGAGGGGATGGGATGAAGACACGAAAGTTTGAGAAATTGGATGCCTTGAGATTTTGACTAAGCGCCAAAGTTCCACGAAAATGTCGACAACTAATTGATATCTGGGCAAAACATTTTTCTTCGTCAAAAATTGCCTTTACAGTCGTACGTGGTTGTCATGGAACAATTCTTCCACTTCTCTTGACGACAAAAGCGCATCATTGTAAAATTCTTTAGCAAAACAATTAATGCTGGCTATCATTAAATTCATGCCTTGGAAACAACAAATGTGGCAGGAAATAATAAACAATGCGTGAAAATATGGATAATTTAAGAGCAAACTTCATCATTATCATTGGGTTATTGTAACAAGAAAAGAATACAGAACAGAATTTAGATTTTTTTAAATAAAAGGCCATAATTTGGGATTGAAAAACTCCTTAAATGAATAGATTTAAAGCAACAAATTTTTATGAAATTTCCTTATCAAGTAATTTCTTTAAATTCTTGCCTTTTCCATAAGCCATTTTAGGCACCTGAAAAAGTAATGCTACTTGGAATCTGACACTGAAGAACGTAAAATAATTAAGCAACTATCGAAATACATAACCAGGCCTTGAATGACTAGTCCATCTTTCAAAGTTTGGTACACTTCTTACCCTATTTTGCAGTACCCAAAATATTTGTCAACTTTCAATATCTTTGTATAGAGAATTAATACAACTCTAAAAAGCTTCAACTTATTTTTCAATATTGGAGAGAGTACTCTAGGGTAACCAAGAAAGGCGTTAGGATTTCTACAAGAGGACTGGAAGAGAAAATCCAAAAAATTAAGTTCAAATGAATTGTATTTGGAAGTAGATGCATATGTTGAATATGACTGTCAGAAATAAAGGTAGCAGTGCAGACAAAAATTTTTATTCATTGTAGATATGGAGAAACCTTCAATGAACCATTTAGACAAGGAAGAAAAGTAGGAAAAAATAAATCATCATCAGTGAGAAGATATAAAATCGCTTTAGTTACATGAAAAAAATACTGGAAGTAAAATGTGAAACTAGAAATCATATTTAGAAGTTTAACAACACTGATAAGCCTTATCTCTAAACTTTATGGGCCTTCCCAGTTTTTCGAATAAAATATTAATAAACCAAATCGATTGACAACTATGTGGGAAGATGCTAAAAGTATGAAGTAAGAAGTAAAGCTGCAGATAGTGTGCACAATATGTTACATAGGACAAACTGGACTGACAAACCACTATTTGGAAAAAAGCAACCAAATTAACTCTGACATTACTTACATAAACAAATAAGTAAAAAACTAGCTTGAAACCATCACTTTCTAGAACAAAAAGAATTACTACTACTCATTATTATTACTTGCTAAGCTATAACCCAAGTTGGAAAAGCAAGATACTTATTATTCAATGTTCAAGAGCACGGATAAGGGAAAGAAAGAAGGAAACAAAGAGAATAGTGTGCCTGAAGGCAACCTCATGCAAGAGAACTCTAACCCACGATACCGGAAGACCATGACTATGGCATTACCCAAGAAAATAGTTTGATTTTTAAGAACTACTTGCCATAGCTAAAGTCTCCTACCATTACTAGGTGGAATGTAGCTAATGAACAATTACAGTGTAGTAGTCAACCTCTTGAGTGAAGAATTGTTTGATTAGCTTAGTGTTGGTAGGAGTATGAGAAGAGGGGAGAATGTATTAAGAAAGGCCAGACTCTTCGGTATGTGTGTAGGCAAAGGAAAAATTAGCCGTAACCAGAGATGGATCCAATGTAATACTAACTGGCTAGTCAAAGGGCCCAAGAACTATAGCTGTGGTATCTCAACAGGTGGTTGGTGCTTTGCTCTCCCTACTATTATGTTTGTGTATGACTTTAGGATTTACTGGAATGTATTACTTTAGGATTTACTGGAGTTTATGACTTTAGGATTTAGTGGAGTACTAGGAGACTTGAGGAGTCAAGAACCAAACTCTTCGTCAGTTTATACATTTACAGCTTTGGTGCGCAAAATTTGATCTATAAAGCACAATTTTCTATTTGGAAAGTTTTTGGGAACAAAAAACGAAGTCTAGGTGACATCAACAAGAAACTTGACTATAATAACTTCATTAGTTTAAATCTCTTAATAATGATGAACGAGAGATGATGATGAGTTATGCGATCTCGAGATAAAAAGCTAAGTTATAAGTTGATGATAAGAAGTCCTCAACTTTCTCACATAATTAACGTCATTAATGCACACCCCATGACAACAAACAATCCAAACAAATGCAAGTCTAATCATTTGTAAACTGACAGTGAGTCATATTTACATAAATTAGATAAATCATTATGATATTGTTAAAGTAAAAATATCAGATTTGACTGAATAACTATACTCAGCTAACAGCGGCTTCGGAGTTTATGATTCAACTGAAAATTAATATAATTTGACCACAAAAGAAACACTTTTTGGTACAACTCAGGATCATAAGTTGGGAGGGGGGACTACACTCAAATCAGTACTCTTAGTGTAGACTTATTCATTCCTCATTTGATTAACTACACGGCTCTGTCACTCAGTCCAAAGGAAAAGGCAACCCTTCAGGCTTATATGTTTGACATTAAGTAGAGATAAGAGACACTGGATCTTCCCCCATTCATGCCTTCCTGAATTACTTAGTTTACCTTTTCTGTTCACTGAAATTAAAAAGAATTCTTGCTGGACCTTGATGTATGTGGAGGTGTAGACCACAATGGTCTTTTTCCTTTTTTTAAATAAAGACAGTTGATATATTAGCTCCTAAGTGATCTATTATTTTTGCAAGTTAGCAAGAAATTAATTTTGCACTTGGTGAATTGGTAATGCTACTCCATTAGGTATAGGTGTTAGTGGTAGCTCTAGCCTTGCTGATTGTGACCCAATTTACATAACACATCTAAAATTTGTCTTTTGGTGGAACGTTTAAATAGTTATGCTAAAAGTAATGATCTATGCCTAGCTGGCCGTTTGACCTTTGCAAAGGCTTTGGAGCATGTGATACCCTTATTACAATTTGCAATGTTAAATTTTGTACTGGAATCCCTTAATTGTGGCCAGGAAGTTCGTATGATTGGCCTTGATTTTAGTGCTGCCCTTGATTGTATTAATCATGACACCAATGTTTTTAAACTTAAAAATATGGGCGTAGGAGGGTCTTTTCTCAACATCATTACTGAATTCTTAAAAAATATAAAAATTGCTGATAAGCCCCATAGTGACCATAGGAATGTAATATTAGTGATCCTCAGGATCGTGTTCTGGGTCTATTAATTTTTAAATACTTTGTACACATGATATATGATTTGGCCTGGAAAACAAGCTTGTTGCAGATGATACTAACCTCTTTATATGAATTCCACTTCCTGAATGTAGACCTATGGTTGGTAAATGCCTTAATAGAGATTTAGCTAGTGCATGGAGAAAATTATGAGGGATAAAGTTAAACCCTACCTAAATTTGAAAGTATGATGGTAAGAAAGTCAAAGATAGTGGCTCTACAACATCAAGATTTCTGCATTGACTGTCTTCCTAACTATATATATCATTCAAAATTTTAAGTGCAATCCTTTATTGAAAGTTTACTTTTGAGGAACAAATTCGATTTATTTCTTCTTTCATTAACCAAAAATGGCTTTTAGGAAATATTAAAATATTATGTGATCAATCTATCGTGAAAAGGTCTTCAATTCTTTCATTCTTCCTTGTTTTGAGTATTGTTCTCCTGTCTGGTATTCAGCAGCTGACTTTCATCTCAATTTGTTGGACAAAAACTAACGGTCTAATAAACTACTTATTTGTGTCCTAGATATTAATCTCTGGCGCTATAATTCTTAGAGTTGTGCATGATGTGAAATTTTTATAATTCTGATCATTCTTTGCATTTGGATCTTCACAGACAGTATCATCTTGTGGGTAATACTTTGTATGCAGTTAATTCTAATGGTATTGCCTTTTCCATCATTAGGCTCAATACTACACAGTATTCCATAAGCTTTATTCCAACTGTGAACAAATTGTGGAACCATCTTCTTAATCTAGCAGTTGAATCAGTGAAATTTTAGAAGTTCAAACTTGCTGAAATGCTTTTCTATTCTAACAAGTTGATATAGTTTTCATAGTTTATATATGACAGATATACACTATCTTGATGATATAGATTTTAAAATATCCTGTAATCATTATTTCTCATACATAGTTTATCTATTTCCTTACTTTTTTTCCTCATTAGGATACTTACCCTGTTGGAGTTCTTGGGCTTGTAGTAGTAGTAATAGTAGTAATGGTTACTGGCTCAAAAACTTCAGAGCTTTACATACAAGAATGGCAGAACAACCCCAGCACTGTATCCAACACCACTAAATAACTTATTGTATGACCACAGGAAGGACTTGTCTATTTAAAAAATGACAAAAGTAAAGATATTATATCAAGAAACTACAGACCAATTACCTGCTCACCAATAATGTGGAAGCTTTTAACAGATATCATCAGTGAAAATCCATAAATCTACCAGAAGGAAACAAACATCATTCCCAGCCAAAAAAGAAGATGCAGAAAGAAATGTCGATGCACTAAAGACCAGATACGGATACTTTCTTTACTTTAAGGGCTGCTTATCTAGTCCTATACAGCAGAGAAACCCTACTCTCTACAGGACCTCCACAGTTGTTCATGATGTTCATTTGGGAGCATTCAAAATTTCACAATGCGTATTGCTCGCTTACTGTTAGATAATCACTATCAAAACACTTGCTGAATAAGAGTGTCTTCAGTTTCCTCTTGAAAGCCTTAATATCTTCAATTATTCGGATGTCTCGTGGGAGCTTATGTTATAGACAACAATTAGCAAAAGAAGGAAAATCAATCCCAGTATGGTATGGGCGACTGTAAGAACACCTTTGATATGATACCACACTCATGGCTGATAAGAGTGCTTAAAGATATATAGTGCAAGGACAACAATGGAAAGTGGATTCCAGTAGTCAACATCAAGAGGGTAATCTTCCAAGGGCACTCACTATTCCAACTACTCATCATGTTGGGGGTGTTCCTGGGAGGTTGGAAAGGAAACACAATCTTGAAATTAATGTAAGTTCTATTGAGAAGGTGCAATATACGAATCAAATACAACAGGCAGGAAATACGTCTGCCCTGGGTGACGAACGACAATACAAGCACGCTGTGTGATGCTCCAAGGCTGGGAAGTACATTGTTGCCATGTCTTCGGGGCGTTGCCACACTTAATAATGAAATAGACATCTATGCATAATAACATTGTAATATGATGCATATACACATATGAATACATAGGGGGTGTATTTATTTACAAGAGACATATAATAAATGAGACACATAATAAATGGGAAACATAATAAATGGGAAACATCATACATTGCTTTAGGTATGATAATATATTAACGTCAGTTAATGTAACGGTCTCACATTTTATATATCTACACCTCCCTCCCCCCTTGCGCTCGTAGTTCCATTCTCGAGTGAACTCTTTCTAATGAGCCTTTGAGATCTGCGTGGGAACACTTGGGGGTTAGAGACTAAGGACCTTTCTATGTCCGTGCAAGGGGCCACAGGTAAATGGGGGAGGGGGTCAACACCAGGCGTTGGCACTGGACGTAGAAAGCGGCGGTTACGCCACCAAACTCGGCCACTGGGAAGATGCACCTCATAGTCCCGTGATTTGCCAAAACCTATGATAACACCAACCTTTTCCCATCGATGTGATGTCGGGTCTTGGATCCTTACTGTCTGACCTATTTCCAACTTGGGAAGTGGGCGGGCGTGTTGATCGTATTGTAGTTTTACTTGTTCAGCACGGGCAGCTGCACGGCGGTCACAGTCCTCAGACTTAGCCTGCCATTCCTCTGAAAAACTGTGGATGAGCAGGTACACAGGTACGGAGTGGGCGGCCATACAAAATCTGTGCTGGAGAGCGGCCTGTGAAGTTTGGAGTATTACGCAGTTCCAAGAGGCCTCGATCAAATTCTTCGCAGTCAATATTGCCAGAAGGTGCTGTCTTGAGAATTAAGTGCTTAATGGCTTTTACAGAAGCTTCTGCATGACCATTAGACTGCGGGTATTGTGGTGACGACATGATATGGTGAACACCCCATCTCATCATGAAATCTTGGAAGTCTTTGCTGGTGAATTGAGGGCCACCATCAGTCCTGAGACGAAGGGGAACACCGACTTCCCTGAAGTAACGACAAAAGATACGTATGGTGTTGGAAGCAGTAGTGTTTCCCTTACATGGTACCACAACAGGCCACCCAGAGAGTCGGTCGGTTACGAGGAATGACTTCCCGGCGACACTGAAAAAGTCAGCTGAGACAGACTCAAAAGGCCTCGTAGGGTGGTCATCATTCAATAAGGGTTCCTGCTGAAGGCTAGGCTGCAACATTTGGCATGATTCACAAGCTCTAACAGTACTGGTGATGTCTGAATCAATTCCCGGCCAAAAAACAGTCTGTCTTGCACGTCGCTTTGTGGCTTTCACTCCTCGATGGCTATCATGAAGACGAGCGAGAGTACGACGGCGGAAGGCAGCAGGGACGACAATTCTTGCTCCATAGAGAACCAGATCACCATCAGTTGAGAGGTTTTCCCTTAATTTCCAGAAAGGGAGTAACGACTGGTGTTGGTTATAACGGCTTGATGGAAATCCTGAAGTCACACAATTCACAAGACGGGTATACGATGGATCAGCTCTTGCTGCAGCTCGGAGTTCCTGAAGTGTCCTATCTGCATCTTGGGGCGTAAAATCTTCTTCGGCGATGACAGCATTGACATTGACGATATATCTGACGTGTGTTGCGACATCAGCACAAGTGATATCATCTTCTGGAGTAGGCTGACTGACTGGAGCTCGAGATAAGGCATCTGGAATGCTGAGCTGCTTTCCAGCTTGCCACACTGTTGTGAATAGGTACGGAGAAATCTTTTCCTTGAGACGCTGAAGGCGAGGATTCTCCACTGCATCGAGTGTATAATGATTGAGAATTGGGATGAGTGGCCGGTGATCAGTCATCAGGGTAAAATGCTGAAGACCAGCTAGATACAATCTACACTTAGACATAGCCCACACCACAGCTAACAATTCTAACTCTATAGTAGCGTAGCGGGACTCAGCATCTGTGAGGAAACGGGAGCCACATTGAACTAGGCGAAGTCTGCCATTACTATGGTCCTGTAGAAGGGTGTATCCAATTCCATATAGGCGAGAGGTGTCAGTCTGGAGGATTACCGGCAATGCAGGATCAAAGGAGGCAAGGACTGGGGGGCTTACCAAGGCGGCCTTGACTCGACGAAATGCCTCGTCATGATCAGGAGTCCAAACGAATGCTCTCTTGGGGCTCATCAGAGGTCGTAGGGGCTGAGCTGTAGCAGCAATCTCAGGGGTAAATTCGGCCAACTGGTTCACTAAACCCATGAATGATCGAAGGTCAGTCAAATTGGTCGGAGTTGGAAAGTCCCGGATTGCACTGACTTTGCCAGGATCAGCTGCTATACCCTCTTCTGAGAGCTGATATCCACAAAAGGACACTTGAGATGCAGCAACCACAAACTTGTCTCTGTTGAGAGTAATCCTGAATTCACGGCATCGAAGAAGCATCTCGTAGATTTTTTGAAGATGAGTGAAGTAATCTTCATCAGAAAGAAGTATGTCATCCACGACCTTTACACAGTTCTGCATTCCTTGAAGAGCCATATCACCGCGGAGACAGAAGGCATCCCCTGTAGCTGCAAAACCCATTGGACCTCTGCAATGCTTGAAACGGCCGTACGGTGTAATAAAGGTTGTCAAGTGTTGGTCCTCTTCAGCCAGTGCCATCTGCCAATATCCACATAAGGCATCTGCTGTAGTGAAATACCTTGACTTCGAATTAACACTACGGATGGCAGCGAACGGAGTTAGAGAAGGGTGGGTTGGTCGGGACACTTGGCTATTGAGCTTAGTGAGGTCAACAGTGATACGGACACCTGAGTCCTTAGCTACTACGACGAGTGGATGGCACCATTCTGAAGGTTCATTACCGGCAGGCTTGATAATTCCTTGGGTTACCATGGAGGCGACTTCTTCCTTAACTTGATCGCGGAAAGCAAAGGGTATCTGGCGTGGAGTGTGGACAGCAAAGGGTACTGCACCATCCTTGAGGTGGATCCTCATTGGAGGACCGGTCATCGGCTGGAGTGGTGTTGTCTTGAGGTCTTCTTTGGTGACGAGAACATCCTTGAACTCCCGTAGAAAAAATTCTCTTGCCACAGTAGGGGATGTGGTAGCAGAAAGGGGCAATTCCTTGCATCTTTTGACATGCTTAACTTCCAGTATTGGCTTGGGAAAGTCAGGAGAAATAATTGCTAATTCCTTACAGTGGCTGTAAGACAACAATGGAGTTTGAACACCGTCATGGACCTGTATAACTGCAGAACAGGACTGCTTACCCAGCATAAGAGTGGCTTGGAAGGTACCCAAAGCAGGTGTCGTGGCTGAACCGTCGGCAGTTAGAGTTACAGTTGTAGGAAATGGCTTCAAACTACTCCTAGGTATCTTCAGTAGGTCAAGATGCTGGGGTCCTACCACGGAGACTTCGGCGCCTGTGTCGGGTAACATCTGAATTCGGGATGTAACATCTCCATATGTTAGAAGAACACTGACAGGCTTAGGCGACTTGCCAAAAGTTTCGACTCGACGACAGCTGGACTTCTTTAAGACCTTTGATTTACCTGACGATGGAGTAGCTTTGTCACTTGAAGAGCCACCCTGTGTACTGTCATTTCTCTTTGTCTTACAGTATTTATCGTAATGTCCCACACGGTTACAAACTCGGCACTGTGCTGCGTTGGCTGGGCACTTTGGATACCTGTCCCAATGACCTCGTCGACCGCAGTTCTTGCAGCTGCTTTCTAGGGATGGGCAAACTTCGGAAGAATGGTGGTTACGTGCACAACACTGGCATGGATTGGCTGGTTTGGGTGGTGGGGTTGAAGAATGATTTTTACCACCTCCTTTCTGTTTCTTGTATGTTGAAACAACACGTAGCTGGGAGGTTGGTGCTCGAATGGCAGAAGTAGCCTTCCTGGCCGTCTCATATGAGCGACAAGTATTGACCACCTCCTGTAGTGAAGCCGTTGCATCAAGAGAGATGAGTTTCTGGACGAGTTCTCCATCCCTGATACCCATGAGAATTATCATCTTCATTTGAGTTTCTTCACAAACTGATGAATTCCCCGGACAGACGTCCACCTCTTCAGCTATATGCTTAAGTCGCACGTAAAAATCTGAAAAAGATTCTCCCTCAAACTGCTTACAACCTAAGAGTTCTCTTCGGCGTAGGGCTTCGTTGCGTAGACTTTTCACGTGATCCTGCAGCTCATCTAAGACCTCTTCTACTGTCTTGTCTGTGTTAGGTGGAATATCCAGGGTATGCTCCAAGATCCTCTGCGTCTCGAGAGTGAGGCACATTCTAAGCTGAATGAGTTGCTTCTCTCTAGGTAGCTTGGATAAATCCACCATGATAGAATAATCTTCCCATCGACGTCTCCATTCTCGAAAAACTTGAAAACTGGCATCTGCTTGAAGGGGAGGCGGGTTCTGGGTGATAGCTTTTTGAGGGGCAGGTATTACTGATAAACTTGAAGATGAAACAGTAGGTACTGACGATGTAGACGATGTATTGACTGAAAGGCTATGTGTGCTGTCAGGTTGGGAGGTAACAGGAGGCAACCTCTGCAACAATGCTGTAAAGCGAGCACTTTCTTCCTGTCGACGTTGTTCTTCTTCTCTGCGTCGAAAATCCTCTTCTTGGCGCCTTCTTGCATCCTCTTGTATTCGACATTGTTCAAGGTACTTGATGAAATGAAGAAAATCGGCTCCCGAAGCTGATGGAGGAGTTGTATAATGTGGGGTGAGTTGCGGTGGCAATTGGTACACTTCCTCCCCAATTAATCCACCGAGAGCTCCAACATTAGGAGTAAATCCTTCCTCTACCTCTGCTTCTCGTATATCAGAAGATTCCTCGTGAAATTCCAATTCCAACATGGTTTATTGTAAAAACATTAACATTAACATATCAAGAAGGAATATGTAAGAAATAAAAGTTCAATTTTCTAAAATATTCAGAAATAATATCATTCTTACGAATATGTGCATATTATACTAAGTGTAGCGGTACGGTTCAGGTAGGGAGGGGGAGGAGTCTGTTCGAAGAACAGTAGTCACTCCCCTCGGTGACGTCACGGTCAGTTGCCCGGAAGCGTTCGAAGTGGGTAGGTGTCAGTGTACTGGTCAAGTGAAATTATGTGCTAAACTCGTTCTTGTAGTTAATTACGGGACACAGCACATGAGAAGGTCACTCGACAGTCACTAAGGCACACTGCACTAAAAGGGTCCACTTATAAGTCACTATGGGCAACGAACACTACACTTAAATGCACATGAACTGCACAATAAATCCATGGAGATTCACGGGGAGAGTAATGGCGGCTGTAATCGTCGTCTTGTGTTGCTTGAAAAACTTGTAAAAGCACTCTCTTCTCACAAAATACTCACTGCGCCATGTTGGGGGTGTTCCTGGGAGGTTGGAAAGGAAACACAATCTTGAAATTAATGTAAGTTCTATTGAGAAGGTGCAATATACGAATCAAATACAACAGGCAGGAAATACGTCTGCCCTGGGTGACGAACGACAATACAAGCACGCTGTGTGATGCCCCAAGGCTGGGAAGTACATTGTTGCCATGTCTTCGGGGCGTTGCCACACTTAATAATGAAATAGACATCTATGCATAATAACATTGTAATATGATGCATATACACATATGAATACATAGGGGGTGTATTTATTTACAAGACACATATAATAAATGAGACACATAATAAATGGGAAACATAATAAATGGGAAACATCATACATTGCTTTAGGTATGATAATATATTAACGTCAGTTAATGTAACGGTCTCACATTTTATATATCTACACATCATAGTAGCTATAATTCCCATGACAAGAGTGCAGGAAAAGACCGAAGTTTGGCACCAACTGAAGAAAGGAGGCAGCAGAATACACCTCATGATGTGAATGGATGACATCAAGCTGTTTGGGAAAGATGTTAAGGAAATATACATGCTTATCCAGATGTTAAGAATTGTATCAGGAGACGCCCAACATGGAGTTTGGACTAGAAAGGTGCGCTCTAGTTAACCTAGAGAAAGTTAAAGTAACAAGGACTGAAGGGATAAAGCTGCCAGATGGATTTGTCATTAAGGATACAGACGAAGCAAGCTATAAATACCTATGGGTAATAGAAGCAATAAAACACTAAACAATTAAGAAGATTAAAAGAGAATACATACAAAGAATCAGGGCTATAATCTAGCAATATAATAATTGATATAAACACCTTGGCAGTGCTATTAATCAGGTACAGTGCTGGAATAATGGAGTCGAAGAAATCAGAGCTATGCAACATGGATAGAGGAACAAGAAAGGTAATGAACATGTACCAAGCACTGCACCCAAAAGGGAATATAGAGTGATGGAGGAAAAGCACTTATCAGCATAGAAGATAGTGTCATCATGGAAAATAGAGCACTGAGACAGTACCTTAAAACAATTGATGAATTACTAAAGAGTGCAAGGGAAGAAAACTTGATAAAAGAGGACGCAGACATAGAAGTGTATAAGGAGGGAACAGGAAATAGGCTATAATAATAGAAAAGAAAACTAATGCATGGACAATTCTTAAGACAAACTGAAGAATTGGCCAGTAAGGAAACATAGCAGTGGCTACAGAGAGAAGAACTTAGGAAACTAATGGGATGATAAGGACTGCATAAGATTAGGCCTTAAGAACAAGATATATTTAACAAGCAATATACAGAACTAACATCTAGTCGAAGTGCAGGAAATGTATGACAAAAGAAACAATCAACCACATGACCAGTGAACGTTCTGCACTTGCTCACAATTCACCGTAAGAAATGACATGACACAGTGGCTAAAGCTTTCCATCGGAGTCTGTAAAAAGAAAAAAAAAATACATTGCAGTAATAAATGGTATGAACATCAACCTCAAGCTGTGGTAGAAAATTATCAGGCTAAACGACTCTGGGATTACAGTACTGTATAAGGACGGACAGGGTGATACAAGCACCTCGATCAGACCTCCCTCTGGTCGATATGACGAAGAAAAAAGTATCACTCATTGATGTAACAGTACCATGGGACTCAAGAGTGGAAGATAAGGGGAGAGATAAAAAATGTTAAAGTATGAAAGTAGAAGTGGTGACAAAAATCATAGGAGCACTAAGAACCATACATAAATCATTGAAAAGTTATTTTGAGAAGATAGGATCCGATATAGCCCCAGGACTTGATGAAAGTTTGTGTTACTTGAAACACATATAGTGAGGAAAGTGATAGATTCCTAAGGAAGTTGGATGTAAACCAGAATCCAACTACATAAATAATCAGTCTCAGAAGACTGTGAGAAAAAAATAAGGCAATAAAATTAGAGACCACCCATTAAATTACTTTAGTCTTTTAGACTATTAAAATCACATGTCTTACTTATAAAGACATGACAAATTCGGAGATAATTTGTATTTTTCCTAACCATACAAACCTTAGCTATTTACATTGGGTTTACCTTTCGGCGTAGCTAAAATGGCGAGCCATTGGAATTTAACGAGGGTGTATTACCCCCGCGCTAGTTAGCAGGGGGGTAGGGGAGTGGTAGCTAGCTACCCCTCCCCCCCTCACACACCGGTGAACTGCTTCACTTCACTTAGAGGTAGGACTTGTCTTGGGGGACAGGGCTGGCGGGCAAATATGTGTAAATAGCTAAGGTTTGTATGGTTAGGAAAAATACAAATTATCTCCGAATTTGTCATTTGTTCCGTAACCGAAATACAAACCACGCTATTTACATTGGGTGACTTACCCCTTAGGAAGGGTGGAAAGTCCCCAGCCATACTGGCTTTGGCTTTACCCGGGGACTCAGAATCCGAGTGAGTCCCACTCGAGAAAAGGAGTCCCTGCACCTCACAAGTTCCTTGCTCCGCAAGGAAACGTGTGGCCTACATAAGCTTGTGTGTGAAGGAAGAAGTGTGACCCGTCCTAGGCAGTTGACCTGGAGTTCCAGAAGGAACTCTGGGTTAACCACCTCGTCAGGGTATGGGGGACGCGACAGTATTGACTCAATACTCGGAACACAAGGAAGCATGGTTTACCTGCAGAGGTTTGAGGTCAGCTATGCAGAGACCAGGATGCTGCTTCCCCAGTAGAGGGGACGATGAAGAAAGAAGTAAGGGCCAGACATACTTCTTTCGTTCATGCAGACTAAAACCTGATAACAATGCCCTCAACCTTCTGCTACCTGTCCAAAAAGGAGCCTGAGGTTAGACCAGCTGTTGTGTAGCCACCACAGAGCGATAGAAACGTATCGATACTCCTGTGGGTCACGTCCTGCAGGAAGCGGGCTGCGAAGGTCATTAGACACTTCCAGACTCCAGCTTGTAGCACCTGCATCACAGAGTAGTTCTACTCAAACGCGAGGGACGTTGCGATGTATCCGACATCGTGCTGTAGGGCGACGTGACGGGGGAGGGTCTGGATTCAGGTCGAGATGAATGTCCTTGAGTCCGAGCTGAAGAGGTATACTGGTGACTCTCCCCAGTGTCCTTCCTGTGCTCCCAACCCGGCTGCACGTGAGGACAAACTGCAGCTGTTCTCAAAGATAATCCCTCGATTCCTTTACTGGCAAGAAGGAGAAGGTTTGGGTCATCTGATACAGAATGGTGACTCGAAATCTTGAAGGAGTTGGACCGAAGGGCCGGGACCCCAAGATTCTGAGTCTAGCAAACAACTCAGGAGCGAACCTGAATGTTGCCTTCCGCTATTCTCTAGAAAGGGCGGAGTCGTACGAGACCAAGAAGATTGCTTACACACTGGCCGAGGCCAGAGTGAGCAGGAGCACCGTCCCCCAAGACAGAATACGATCAGAGGCCTGACGTAATGGTTCTTGAGAAGATCTCTTAAGGGACTAAAGAGTCCGAACCATGCTCCATGGAGGAGGTTTCACTCCGACTGGGGGCAGGGACGTTCTCAGCTTCGCATGAGCGAAGAAAGGTCCAGCGGGAAGGAAAAAGTCTATTCCTCTCAGCCTGAAGGCCAGGGAAAGGTTGAGCGACAGGCTTCACTGCCGAGAGCAGAAAGGAGTTTCCTCCCGCCGAAAAGCAATAACTCCGTTATTGCTGGAGAAGAGGCCTCAAGGGAAGAGGTATCTCTCCCATGACACCAACCACAGAAGACTCTCCACTTCGCCTGGTAGACCCCTGCGGATGACTATCGCAGGTGACGCGACCTCCGCTCCGCGACTGTAGCGAGTTGTCACTTCTTCAGGAGGCAGCGTAGTGTCTCCAGGCGTGAAGCCGAAGCGATGCAACGGCTCGTGAAAGATGTTGTAGTGTGGTTGTTTGAGTAGCCTGTGCCGTGGGAGAAGCTCTCCCGGGAGTTCCGTCAGGGGAAGCGGAGGGTCCGGAAACCGTTCCGCGTATAGTCACAGTGGACCTTCAGGGCCATCGAAAGGTTGACAGACAACCTGGTCTTGTTGAGACCCATTCTCAACAGACAACAATGGTGGGAAGACGCAGGCGTCGATGTTGTCCCACCATCACCGGAAAGCATCTTGCCAAAGAGTCTTGGGATCTGAGACTGGGGGGAAGAACAGCGGAGCTTGAAGTTCCAAGCTGTCGCGATCAGGTCCCCCAGGCCAGGACTTGCTGGTTACTAAAGGCCAAAGACCCCCAGGTACCCTCTATCTGCGAGGCTCTGCTCAGATAGTCGGAGAGAACATTCCTCTGCCCGGAATGAGCGAGCCGATAGTGGTATTGAGAGGACCTCGGATCATCTCAGTATCTCTACTGCAAGATGCGAAGGTATGAAAATGCGTCCCTTGCTGGTTGGAATACGCCAGTACCATGAAGTCGTCGCGCACAGAGCGACTCGGCAGGAACTGTAGGATCTGTAGAGGGGCCAGACTACGGCCCCTAAGCCTGCCTGAATGATGGAGAGGTATCCTTCAGGTCCTGACAGCATCAAAATGTGGGGAAAGGACGAGAATATCCACTCCCATCAAGAGGTTCCATAGGGCAACACCCATTACAGGTCTAAACGTTCCGCTGGTCCCATAGGGGCCAGAAAGTCCGGTTAATCGTTGCTTTGATATCACCGGAACTTGGGCCGCCTCACAGGGAACTTATCCTGAGGCGACCGTTTGGGACTTTAGACGGGTCAATGAGGAAAAGAGACCTAGGAAACGTTCCAAGGTAGGGCTGAAAACTGCTTGACTGAGAACAGGTACTGCGACTCTCCTCAGCCTTGCCACAGTCAACTTAAGGGAAGGCTCAGAGAAGGAGGCAAGTACTGACCAGACCCAACGGTTGCTTAACTTCGCTGATCGGATGAGAAGCGGTGTTTTGAGTGTGGTAAGGCCATTGACTCAATAGCATGGCTAGGCTAGATACTCCAGATGTTGAGGCAGAAGTAGAGAAGGCTCCTAGCAAATTACCATGAACCCTCACTCATGGTAAGGACCCGGAAGCTTGTCCCGGCATTGAAGAAGGTCGAACCAGAGCCTACCGGAGTTGACCAGACCTCCAAAAGGCGAAGAAGGCGGAAGCCTGCTCCTCAGCGGCCATGAGGAAAGCAGGGAGAGTTCTCTGAGGAAAAACCTGCGATGCCGCGGCGGGATTGCCACACCGCATCTTAAGCAGGAACACCTGTAGTCTAGGCTGAATTCCAAGAGCTTCCTGGAAGATGGATGGAGTGGAAACTGGGAGTACCCGTCCTTCCGATCCAGAGCCTAAGGAGTCCTGCCGGCCCGTTACCAGTCTGATCGATTCTGCTGTTCCACGCTGGACGAAGTTTGTTCAACAAACTTGATCAGATCTGAGAGGTCGACGATGGAACTCCCGTCTCAGATGTTTTCCTACGAGAAAGGATCGACTGAAGAAGCCGGGGGGGTGAAGCCGTCGACGACCCTATGGAGGACCTTCTCCTTAGGCATGGATCATTCTGCCCAAACGGGCAAAACTCTTGCCGACCCCATGGCATAGAGGTTCAGTGACACTGAATTCGCTGACAGAGACGGAGAGATGGTAAGAGCGAGGCGCGATATCCTTGGCTGATCACAGAGATCGTGCAGGAATCGGCATCGGGAAGCTGTTATCCGGATGAGTAACCTTAGGCATCCTCCCAGCGTGAGACCTGCAAGGGGGGGTTGCCAATCCTAGAGTTTGTGAACTCTGCCGCTCCCTCTAGGATTATGCCCCCCCCCGGGAGAGACTCCCGTGCTACCTGTCCCTGACAAGAGGGGACTGCTATTGGACACCTTGTCTTAGCTGCCGTAGCCGGTCCGATAACTTAGGCCGACGAGGCTGAAAGAAGAGGCGCTGGAGGCCTGCAGGGTCTGGAAGAAAGCGCCTTGGAGGAGTGAAAACGGAAGTCGACTTCCTCCGCACAGCCGCTGTCCATGTCTCTGTCCTTGGGCACAAACAAGCTCTTCCCAAGAATGGAAGAGTGTCTGAGCTTGTCGACATCCACGGATGAGACACCCGAGAGGAAGCCCTAAGTCAATGCGTCTAGATGGTCCAACATCGAGTTTGCCCGAAAGTACGAAACTTGGCGACGAAACGCCAAGGTGCTTGAGCCCAAGAGGAGGAAAGTACCCATGTTCTTCCTGGAGATTCCTTGTACAAAACCTCGGGTCGCAACCGAGGAGGGAAAGGACCTGGTAAGCCCCTTCCACGGGATGGAGAAGAGGAAGGGCTAAACCAGTCACCCCTTGCCCGACGGAGAAATCTCGAACGGAAAGCTCCCTGGCAAGACCCTTCCACGGAATGACGAGGAAGGGCTAACCCAGGTTCTGGAAAGAAGAATGTTGCTCAGACCTCCCTGAAGATTCTTCCTGCTCTTGCATGTGCCATGCTCTGCGTTTACGGGGTGAAGACCGTGTTCTGGAAATACGCTCCAGAAGACTCGCCAGGCTGGCCATGTTGCGACACCCCGACGGGAATCGCGGTCGCAATCGCCCTGGCACTCGCGCGATGGTAAAACAATGGTTTGTGCGTGGCCGAACGTGGAAGCGCCCGTGCGCAGGCACGCAGGAGCCCAGACGAAAGTGCGCGAGGGAGCGCATAAGGAGGGCGAGCGTGGTAGGAAGGGCGAGGGCTGGTGGTCGGAATACGAAAGTTCACAGGCAAGAGATGACCCGTAGGCGAGCAATGGATACTGCAGGAGTCGAGCCGGCGTTCGCGCGATGGACACCGTAGGCTCGCGCGATGGAACACCGTCGGTTCGCGCGGCGGAACACCGTCGGTTCGCGCGACGGAACGCCGTCGGTTTGCGCGACGGAACGCCGTCGGTTCGCGCGACGGAACACCGTTGGTCCGCGCGATGGAATACCGTTGGTTCGCGCGCAGGCGAACATTGGAGCGCATGTCAGCGGGCGCGCATGCGTGTAGGCGCGCGGGCACTTGGGCGTGCGGTCGCGCAGGCGTGTGGTCGCGCAGGCTCGTGGGCGAGCGGGTGAGCGCAGGCGGTCGGGAGACCGATGGCGCGTTGATGAGCGATGGCGCGTCTTGGCGAGCAATGGCCTGTAGGCGAGTAAAGGCGCGTTGGCAAGCGATGGCGCGGTGGTGCGTTAACAAAACGCTAGCGCGCAGGCGAAGAATCGCGCGGGCGCGTAGGCGATCGCTGATGCGTTAGAGACTAGGGATGGTTAGCGCGCATCGCGCTAAACAGAAGGTGCGCAGGTGCATCAGGAAAGAGATAGCTGAAGCGAGCTGTCAATCAGGCGATCCTGGACAGTCAGGAAAAACCGTTGGCGCCCATTGGTGCGTGGCAGGAAAGGGCGCGCAGATGTGCGCTGGCGATTGAAGAAAGCTGGCGCACAGAAGGACAGAAGTAAAGGCGAGCAGGAGGAAGATCTACAGCAAGACTCAGCTACCGGAGATCGTCCACAGCAGCCGAGCGCTAGATCGCTACTGATGGTGTCTAGGGGATCTGTAACGCGTGGAAGATCGATGGCGATCGTTGACGCGCAGGAGATCGCCGACGAGCAGGCGAACGTTGACGTGTCTGTGGTCGCTGGCGAGCAGAAGGGCGACGCGTGGAATCCTGAGAGAACAGTAGCTTAGAAGGGCGTGAATCAGGAACTGGAAGCGCAGGTGCGCTCTGACAGGCAGGAGATCTAGAGCGCTCAGGAGACCGATGGCGCGCAGGGTGCACAACAGGAACAACAGCAGTGGGCGATGATCATCAGGAGAGCGCTGACGAACAGGAGGGCGCTGGCGAACAGGAGAGCGCTGGCGAACAGGAGAGTGCTAGCGATCAGGAGAACGCTGACGAGCAGGAGAGCGCCTGTGCGCAAACACTGAGGAGAGCGCCTGTGCGCTAACACTGCAGAAGGGCGTGCAGGGGAACCCTGACACGCAAGGGAAGACCCCCGTGGGAGGCAACCCCTTGCCCCGAAGGGACCGTTGCCCGTAGGATGACAAGGTCAGACTGCTGTCCAGCTGCACCAGGGGCGGAAGGTCAGGAAGGCGTTGGAGATCGATCCCCGAAGAGATCTAAGGAGGTAGGAGCTGCATACGGAGATTCAAAAAGGCGCCTCTTAGCACCCTTATAGGAAGAAGGGAGGCCCTTACGACGTAGTGGACGGTGAGCCTTATGGCGAAGGCGGCCAACAGCAACAACAGCAGAAGAGTCCTCCAAAGAGGAGTCTCTATGAGTGTACTCTCTCGCGAACGAAAGAGAAACACTTCGTAGAAGAGACGGGTCAGCCAGTGACCTAAAAAGAGCAATCCTCCGAAGAGGGGCTCCTGCAGTTGCCCAGCCCCTTGAGCGTAACTGCAGGTGCGACCACTCAGCACCAAGAGCATAGTCGCACGAAAAAAGGCAAGAGAAGAACCCCCCAAAGGGGAAAAACTCAAGCCTGGACAGGAAAACTTCCCTCGGAAGGAAAGTTACCCGTGTTCTAAAATGAACTGGACAGCTGTCAATCGTCACGAGAGTACTTCTAGGAGAAGGAGACACGCCCCTGACGAAGATCTATAGGGGAGGCAGCAACAGCCGAATCCCCAGGCCTCAACAAGACAGCTCACTCCGTTGTCACATTACAGAAACGAACTAGATCGGTAACTGTGAAAAATAAAAACAAAAATCATTAGTAAACATTCATTCCCCCGGGAAGGCTCCGAAGAGGAATCCCGAGGGAAAGGAACACAGGAATTACACAACAGGCACGTGCCCTCACAACCACTTACACTCACGGAAGGAGAGCTGTAACCAACACAGAATTATAACAATTATAATTATGTAACTATGTAATAATGTAATTTAAAAATGAACACTAAAGAAAGAACGAAAACCCCGAAAGGAATCGTTCTACAAAAGCTGACAAATCAACAAATACAATTAGATTCATAAACTAATTGAGACAAAACGTACGGCGTAGCAACCCCACCCACACGGGAAGGAAGCTACTCAGACGTAGTAAAAGTAACGTAGTAAAAGGGTGAATGACCTCAAAGAGAGAGAGAGAGAAAGACCGTAGTCAAACTCGATCGCGACCCATGAAATTACACCATGGTGGCCTAACTGCCGAGGGCTCCACGGAGATATCGTACACTACACACACAAGCACAAACTCTGAAAAGGAAACTTACTGATTTCTATACTCAAATATATACATAAACACGAAAAAATGTTTACATATATACTGAGTAAAAGAAAAGTAAGTGATTAAGTAAAGACAAAACAAACAATGGCTGCCAAGCGAGGACAAAGAGACGTCTGTCCATTGTCCAAGCCAAAAGTGAAGTGAAGCAGTTCACCGGTGTGTGAGGGGGGGAGGGGTAGCTAGCTACCACTCCCCTACCCACCTGCTAACTAGCGCGGGGGTAATACACCCTCGTTAAATTCTAATGGCTCGCCATTTCAGCTACGCCGAAAGGTAAACCCAATGTAAATAGCGTGGTTTGTATTTCGGTTACGGAACAAATGGATTTTAAAACTTCATCTCTTCCTTTGGACAATAGGAGGAACAATCTACAAGTGTTGGTTTCCTGAAATCTTGACACAGTGAAAAATCCATATCATCACTTATGGAGGAATACAAGGATAGAACTGTGGGAAAATCTCTAGAGTAATTCTGCAAACTAGTTTTTAGGAACTCACTAAAAGTCAAGGTAAAAGATAAACCTTTAGTAGAGGCAACCTTCTGAGACAGAGCACAAATCCCATAGACCCTACTCAATGACGCAAATCACAGTACTGTACAGTATGTTTAATGTAAAGTCCACAAAAATAATCTTTTAGACTTCATACACTTAAGGATAAGGAAGAGATTTTGATGAGGAACTTGAGTGGACCCTATTACTCCCCATACCTGAATGTGCCTCTTCAACTTTACTGTAGAAATTCTGAGTATATTCATGAAGGTGAAAAACTTATAAAAGGGTGGTTATATTTTATTTTCATTGATGGTGGAGGACAGTTTTCAGCCTCAACATAAGGGAAGATGGTGGCGATATAGTGTGGTGAAGTTAGCCAGACCAACATTCTTCTAACATCAACATCACTGTCATAACTTGACCTAGTAAAGATTGCTATCGCCTGACATATGAAGTTACATTTGTCACCAATGCCATGATATGCCATTTCTGTATCCTCTACTTTACAGTTTAAACATGTCCAAGTTTTATTGGTCCCATGAGGTAACTTTAAACTTGATACTTGTATAAACAGCACCCCTATACCCTTTGGGATGTGAGGACCAATGTTTATAGAGATAGTGATTCACGAGTTACAGTAATTTCTAAAATAGTTCTGGATCTTAATATTAATCATGTAATCGAAGAAGAGGTTAAGCGAAAACTAGCATTTCTGTGCATTAACATTGATGAAGAATGTGGCAAATCAAAAGTCAAAGAAATTTCTTTTTTTGGGACTTCATGGATTTCTCTGCAAGTTTCTAGTATAATCTTACACAAACAAGTTGAAAATCTTGTTGAACTGTGCATTGAAGTGCTGTATAGTTGCATCCTGTTCACAGATAAAGTAACATTGCCTGTAACAGGGCTTCAACACAAAAACTCGTCTCCTAATTCATATTCGTATCCTATTTGGTGCATGTAGATTCTAGTTTCGAGATGAGATTGTAAAATGTATTTGGATCAATTTTCATGTAATTTATGAAATGTAGTTCTGTTTCACTTTACAACTCCCGTAGTATTGTAACATGACTTCCCAAATTGTTTCACCTTAGCTAGCACTATTAGCACCAATTTTTTTTCTAGTACAGCAATAATAATATACAAGAGAATTTTCTTTATGCACATACGACTGTCCATTTTCTCATTACTCGTACAGCAATCACTCTTGCTGCTGTCACCAGGATCTCAGTTCTTTGCTCAACTTGACTTAGTTTGGACAAAAGCATAAAGACCTTTTCTGAACTTTGTTCGACGAGTAAAAAAGTTCAACAAACAATGTTTGGTCATGTGGACGGAGTCTTACAGATATCAAAGTTCAGTGCTCACTCTGACATTTAGGACTGGATTTCCCTTGCTAAGACAATCACCATGGTAAATTCTTGGAAATATATAGGCCTTGATTAACAATATCCACACAAACCTCTCAAATGTTGGTCAAATAATCTTGATTCAAGTATCACCAAGCTTTTGCTGGTTCAGTATTATTTACTACTGTTGTAGAATTATCAATTATTATACAGTATCTACTGTTCATCCTACTACTGTAGTATTGATCAAATGATTGAATTACCAAGAAAACTTGGAAAATCAAGGAAAATGGGGTGATGTCAGCTATCCTGTAACTAAATGTGCACTAATCCTTTCATTTAAATACATTTTAGGAATCATTTTCTTGAAGGAGAGAGGGGGATTAGCAGGACGCCTTCTTTACAAGAAAGTGTCGACTGTAGAAGCCTAGGGACCCGTCTGACACCTCTTGGAGAGCGTCCTTCTTCAACATGGTCTCGACTTCTGCCCGGAGGGCTTGCCCCCTTACCGATCCCATGGTAAGGGAGCTCAATGACACTGGCCTCGCTGTCAGGGGAGGTAGAGAGGATGTGAACGGGATGCGATAACCCTGAGCGATCACGGAAATCGTCCAGGTATCTGCCCCGAGTTGCTGCCACCTTGTCGCGCAACTTTGTAGGCATCCCCCCACTGGTGGACAAGCATGGGGACTGCCAATCCTAGCGTTTACGGCCTCGGCCGCTCCCTCTAGGATTTTTACCTCCCCTGGAGGACTTTCTGCCCTTCCTGTCCTTGACGGGAAAGGGCTTAGACACCTTTGGCTTTGCTGCTGTCGTCTTTTACGTATTCTTAGCTGGACGGGGCTGTTGAGTTGCTGGAGGTTTGTAGGGCCTCGATGTCAGGGCCCTATGGAGGAGGGAGTCCTGGTTGGACTTCCTCCACCTCTCAGCGGCTAGCTCCACGTCTCTTAGGCTCGAACAGACTCTTACCGAGCACGGAAGAGTGTCTGAGCCTGCTAACGTCGGAACTGGGGACTTTCTGGTGGAATCTCTCGGCAACTGCGTCTCGACGTTTCAGAATCGTATTGGCCCACAAGCTCGAGACTTGGTGGGCCAGAAACTCGATGGTCCGCGTGCCAGAGAGTAAGAATGTCTCCAGTGCATTCCTGGTGCTTTCTTTGGACAGGTCCTCAGACCGCACCAGGATGCCCAGAGACCCCAGCCAGATGTCAAGACACGAAGTTGCCTGCATGGCACACTTCGCCACCTTCACCTGGCTTAGGATCTCAGTAGCAAAATACGAAACCTGCCGGTTGGAAAGTCTCTCTAGAGGGACTCCCCCAGTGAGTTCTTCCACAGAATGGTGAATGGGAAGACTCAAACAAGTCTCCTCTAATATCTCGAAATACCTCCTCTGGTGGACTCGAGGAGGAGGGAGGAGCTTGTTACCGGCGCTGGATCTGTTGGAGGAGGCAAGTTCGGAGAGCTGGCCTTCGACCTTGTCTCTGGCACTCTTCAACCCTTGTGACCAGGGCAAGGCTGCACTGGCCCTAGAGGGCTTCTGGGTGCCATAGACTCGGTCCAAGACCGTGTCCTTACCCTCACGAGGAGGAATCTCAGGGTCCGGAAACCCGTTGAGATTTCTCATGAGGATCAAAACTTGCCAGAACGCATGTTCTGACTCTTGATGCTCTCCTCTCGAAGGGCTACCAGCAAAGTCTCCAGTCCCCAGTGGCTCTTCCTGGGGGGACACTTGGACATTCTCCGAAGGTCTAGCTGGTTCCTGTCTGATCCTTGCAGAAGACCCAGGCAAAGTCTTCGAGTCCTTCGGCTCCCTCCTGGGAGGGATACAGGACTCTAGCAACAATGGATGCAGGCTCTTCTCCAACCCCGTGTGAGGAGACTTCTCAGGGAGAGGCGGAGTTTCCCCTATTGGTGTGATAAGGGAACGGACCGGCTCGTCCGACTCCCGAGGATGGGAAATCCTCGTCCGCAGGGGAGGGAGAGAAAGTCTGGGAGGGAGAGGGAGCCTTGCGCAAGGATTTCCGAGGAGACAGCTTAGCCCTCGGAGAAGTCACCACGGAGGGGACTCCTCTCTTCCTCTTCAGGGGAGACGAGGTAGCCACTGCTTTGTGACCTAGTTCAGAGAACACAGGCTTAAAAGCCTGCATGAGAGCTCTGACTATGGTACCAAATCAGGGCTGTTGGCTGACAGTCGCGCTGTCAGACACTCCCTCTGGAGGGAAGGGGATCGATCGATCCCTAGGAGGAGTCGACAAACGAGGGTTCGCCTGAAACGGAGCTGAAAGAGAGTCCTTAGACCTGTCCGGGAACCTCCCCTCCTCCGGCGAGCGCGCTGTTCTGCGCTTGCGAGGGGGGAACGAGAAGATGATCTGTCTGCCTGAAGCCCCATGAAGTCGCGTGCGGGATCGCGCTGGCGATCGCAGCGTAAATCGCGCTGGTGGTCGCGCGATGAGCCCTGCCCTGGATCGTGCGCGGAAGGGGGGAACGAGAAGATGATCTGTCTGCCTGAAGCCCCATGAAGTCGTGTGCGGGATCGCGCTGGCGATCGCGGCGTAAATCGCGCTGGTGGTCGCGCGATGAGCCCTGCCCTGGTTCATGCGCGGAAGGATCATGTGAGACAGGAACTTCGTGCATGTGCGCGTGACCTCGCGCGCAGGCACGCATGGGGTGATGGCGAGGGCGTGCGGCGCTATTGGGAGCGCATGCGCAGGAGAAATATTCCTAGCGCGTGGGCGTGGAGCGCGCGTCTCAGGAAGCACAGGGCGAGGGCGCAATTGCGCAGCCTTGTGAGAGCGCAAAGGTGAGCTTGCGCGCTGGTGCGCAGGAGAACGTTGCGTAGGCGGTGCAGGAACTGCTCTCTGAGGAGAACGAGGGCGCGCAGGAGATCATGGGTGCGCATGGCGCGCATCAGGATGCAGGCGTAAGGGCGTGTGCTGCTGTGATGGGCGCACAGGGCGCGCAACAGGATTAGGCCCCACTGGTGTGTGCTGCTGCGATGGGAGCGCAGGGTGCGCAACAGGACTTGGGCGCTCAGGTGTGCGCTGCTGAGTTGGGCGCGCATGGCGCGCAACAGGATTCGGGCGCACAGGGGTGCGCAGTTTGGAGGAAGAAAGCAGGGGTACCTGTGAGCGCCCGTGCGCTAACTTAGGTACCTCCTGTACTGCGCGCTGGAATGTAGGAGAGCGCTGGCGCGCTGGTGAGCGCTTGCGCGCTGTGTCAGGAACTGTAGCTGTGCGCTTAATTCCAGAAGTGCGCTGAGGCACTGGAGAGCGTTGACGAATAGGAGAACGCTTAAGCGCTGTGGCAGGAGCTGCAGGAGGGCGCTGGCACGCAGAAGAGCGCATGTGCGCAGGAGAGCGCTGGCGCGCTATAACAGGAACTGCAGGAGGGCGCGCAGGAGATCGTGGGCGCGCAGGGGGACACTGGTGCGTAAGAACAGGAGCAGGAGCGCACACACACGCAACAGAGTGCAGTGGCACTAAATCAGGAACAGCAGCAAGACGGCGAGCAGGTGGTGCCTGGCGCTTAAGGGACTGAGGCACAGTTTTGCGCTCAAGTCTCTTGTGCCCCGAAGGGACCGGTGCCTGTACAATGACAGGATCAGCATCCTTGAAGGGTGATGGCAGGACAGCAGGTCTGGAAGGTGACAGGTCAGGGAGTCCCAAAGGACGACCTTCCACCGAAGGAGATCGCGAACGATCTTCGGAGAGGTCTAAGGTGGTAGCTGGCAGGATCGGTGAACGATGAGTCTCCTCCGCAGAGGACTGCGGGGACGACGAGCCGAAAAGGCGTCTCCTAACTCCCTTGTGAGGAGAAGGAAGTCCTCTACGGCGAAGGGGAGGATGAGCCTTCCGCCTTATACGCCCTCTAGGGGCTATGGGATCAGCAAGCTGACCTTCGTAAAGCCTCCGCAGAGGAGTCTCTGTAAGTGAACTCCCCCGGGGGGGGAGAGTCACCAGCAGGAGAGACCGAGGGACTAAGTTGCACCCTCGAAAAATGTTCAGAGGGGGAATCAGAGCCTTCAGCTACCTCAGCAACAACAGGAGCAGTTTGATCCGACACACCGGAGGCCTCCGTTATAACAACGTCGACGATAGACAGAGGATCTACGTCTGCTATCGCCGGCGATTGTTTAACAGCTGCTCCCAGCTTGATCATATCAAAAAGGGCTTCCTTGGAGGGCGAACCCTGAAGCCCCAAGGAAGACCAAAGCTGTAACAAATCACAATTAGGCACAGGGAAATCAATAAGCTGCCTCGCTATGGGAGGCAACTACCTCTCCCACACCCCGGGATCGGTCAACAGAACAACGGTCTACGCTCCCCTTCGACGGCCTCCCGGAAGAGACCGATCGAGTGGGAGCTTCGGAGGAGGTTTGGGCTACGGAAGAAGAGGCCTTGGGATTTTCTGTCTTCAAAGAAGCCTTTGGAGGAGAAATATCCCTTTTGGACTTCTTCTTCCGGCGCCGGGCAAACCTCTCCCACAGGGAGGTAGACCACTCCCTACACTCACCGCATACATTACCCTTTTCACACCGTTGGCCCCTACAATGAGGACACAAGGTGTGAGGATCTGTGTCTACCGCCGACATAAAGGTCCCACAAGGGCGTTCAGGTAAACCAGAACACGTACGCATATTAATAGAGGCCAACTTCACACACTCTGTAGAAAGAAAAAGCAAAACAGATTAATGGCAGTCAAAGCGAGAGTGAGAGCAGACACGTCTGATCATCACCCGAGCCAAAAGCATAGTGAAGTATTCACCGGTGTGTGTGTGGGGGGGGGGGTGTTAGCAAGCTACCCCTCCCTACCCCCAGCTAACTAGCGGTGGGGTAGTAAACCCTCGTTAAAACTCTAATGGATCGTCATTCAGCTCCGCCGAAGTAATAACCTACATTAAATAGCGTGGTTTGTATTTCAGTTACGGAACAAATACATTTTCAGCAACATATCATCCCTCTACCGATGGAGAGGCTGAAAGATTTGTTCAAACATTTAAACACAATATGAAGTGTAGAAAA
This sequence comes from Palaemon carinicauda, assembly GCF_036898095.1. Taxonomy (NCBI): domain Eukaryota; kingdom Metazoa; phylum Arthropoda; class Malacostraca; order Decapoda; family Palaemonidae; genus Palaemon; species Palaemon carinicauda. The sequence goes on from NC_090768.1 coordinate 21,153,552, forward strand.
GCAAATTCAGGTAACATTTTTGCATGTATAAAAGTTTTTATTGTCTTATAGAACAACGCCGCACAGCACAACAGGCGTGACACCGTCAAGTTTGTTGATGGGGAGGAGGATACGGTGTAAGTTAGATTTGTTGTATCCAAGTTTGCAAAGTGATTTAAAAGATAAAAGGTATGAACAAGTAGTAAAGCTTCCTAATGTAAGACATTTTTTACCTTTATCTGATGTCATGGTAAGATAGTACAACCATCCAGAGAAGTGGGTACCAGGAGAGATTGTAAGAGAGATAGGAAATTTACATTATGATGTTAAAATTGGTGGAAATGTAAAATGTCATGTTGATCAATTACAGCCATTAAACAGAAATACAGTAGAGCATGTGAATGTTAGAGATGGTAAACTTTCAGAAGTAGTTAGATCAAATGAGTCAAATATGAACCAAGATGCTCCAACATCAAATGTAGATTCAGAACCAATTCATGTACCAGTACAAGATAAGGTTAAAGTGCTTCCTAATAGGATTAATAGAGGAAAGCCCCTGAGAAATTAGATTCATAAATATTTTTACAATGTCAAGTTAAGGGGGAGGAGACTGTTATGTACTATTGTAATAATGTACTGTATTACCTCAAATGTTACATGTATTGTGCAACATTGCGTCATATTGCTTTGATTAAACATGTTCACGAATGTATACAAGTGAAATTATTTGTATTGACATTAGGATTCGAGCATTTATTAATTACCTCAAAGATAGGATGTGATTCTTTATAGTTTTGTATTGCAGTAGGATTTAAGTCTTTTGAGAGCGATGCTCTTTTGTTGACTAGAAATGTTTTGGAAGGTCTAATTGTTTATGAGACGCTCCACGCTCACAGTTGGGAGTTGATTTTCACAGAGCAATGTAATCACAAGAAGACATTAAATGTATTTTCTGGGCTCAACCTGTGTCGCTCCGTGAAATGCTCCTTATAGCACCATTTCTACGGTATAAATACTGCTAAATATATCAGAGAAAAAAGTTGCATGGAATGCCAGGACTATACCCAGCTTGCTCACCCTTATAGGGTGTCGGTATAGTAACTGGGGAGTGTTAAAACCACTATCAGAGGTCCCTTACCAATTAGTCTTCTCCTTCATCAACATCCCCCGTTACTACGAGGTGCCGTTCTACATACGACTACTGCCCGCTACTACCACTACCACCCACGCGCCTCCCATCATTCCTTTCTTAGCACCGTGATATCCACACGCGTTGTGTTCGTTAGCCCTTTTTTTACTGTGTTGTGAAGATGTCTGACCTTTTGGAGACTCTTACTCCCAAGTTAAGTATTGCAATTATCTGTTTTGATAATTCGAGGTAGCGACACACGTAAATCTTTAAAAATATTGTTAATTTTAGTCTCAGCAGTATTGTATGATGCCTTACCCTCGGCAGCCATTTTGGTGTCGCTACCTCCGAGAGCTTCATGCTTATTTACGACTTTCAATTAGTTCCTCATACTAATTGTAGTCTTGTTTATTTAGCTCTAGACATCTTATACAGTGAATAATTATTGTTATTTAAGTTTATTATTGTTTGAGTATTAGTTAGGCTATTTTGGCGTTCATGTGGTTAGCCTACCCGACCGGGCCGTATGCGGCTTCAGAAGGTAGCCTACGCCAGTGAGTTTTCCCTTCGATATACATATATTATATCTAGGTTAAGATGTTCCTATTGAATCTTATGCGGGGAGTTGGGACACTTTTAAACTTTATAGGAAGATATCTTTAAGTGATTGTACTACTTGACCAGGTCGGCATTATACCGATTTTGGAGGGCTAGTTATTGTTTAGAGCAGTTTAGTCTTCCTGACCAGGTCGGCATTATGTATACCCGATTTTGGAGGGTTAGGCTATACGCTCGTATCACACCATGCTCCTCTCCCTATCTCCTTATCTCTTTTTACTCACATTATGTCGCTATAGCCTAACTTTACTTTAGAATACATATTTTAAGTAAATTATCATTATTATTATTTAATCTGCATGCATTGGACAGAAGGCCATAGGCCTACTGCCTCAATCGAGTGGTTCCACTGTGTCTCGGAGGGTTGTCCCACCTGACCGGCCACAGTGAACACCTGATCACGAGCCCCTCCTCTCAGCTGTCTCCCTCCTCCTGTACCCACCTCGGTGGAATTCTTACTCGCCGCACCCTAGCTTCGGGAAGTTGGCTCGAGTTATACACTGGAGAGAGAAGGGGGACAGCTGAGAGAGAGACATAACTCACACACTCTGTGAGTCGATGTAGGTAGCGCTCTCTCCTCGGCTAGTCATTGATGGCCACCAGACGCGCCGGACTGGGTATGCGCCTTGCTACATACCGCGTATCCCCCTATTCCTGGATTTCCATCTTCTCTAACCTTCCGCCCCGCGAGGGCCGGGATAACTTGAAATCGTATCTGAGATAATTACTGTTTCTTTAATCGGATTCAAATAAATTTTTATCCTGTTCTGATCCCGTAGGTTGATCCCTTATATAAAAGGATATTAACAGAATGGTTATTCCGGGAAGAAGGTTACAGACGGAGCTTAGTAGTTCTTTAACTTATATTGTTAACGGGCCGGATTTACAGTAGGAATTCATACTTCCAACCAGGTATTCCGGCAACAGTATTGGTGTCCCTAATGATTTCCTTGTTCCTCCTTGTCGTCAATACGCTTAATTCATTTTAACTATACATTCCGGGCCGGTGGAAAACTAGGTAACCTCCCACTCCGGTAGGGGTACGGAAGGTTGAGAGAAGTTTCATAGTAGAATTTTTCTCTCCAGAGCCGGCGGACTGGTCCTAGGTTAATCCAGCCACCATTTCTACCCGTTTCAAACCTTTGTAATGACAATACTTTGGATGACATGAGATGGCGGAAGAAGGAAAACAGAATATTAGGGTACTATTGTAAAACCCTTATTGCATACAGTAGTTAGTAAGAAAGCATACGACTCCGCTGAGATAAGTACAGCGGATTTACCTTAACTATATATGTCAAAGGATTTTCAGAAGAAATCAAATATAATACTCATGTATCAAATTAACTTACAGGTGGTACGCTGTCAGGAGACAGCATGCACTGCTGTGCTGCAGCAGTCGTGTGGGCATGAGGTCTGCCGATCTCATGCCAGGTGTGCAGTTCAGGTGGACAACCTGCTAGTGTGGCACCTGGAAGGGTGTGAGATCTGCTACGCGTTGGTCTCAGACCTAACAAGTGACTCGGTATGTACGACATCCCGTCCTCTAGAAATAATTATCAAGCATATTGGAAATATAGAACTTGAGAATAATACTGTATTGAAAATATTGGTAATATGGGACTTGAAATTAAAATCCCTTTATAGGTTAGTTATAATGGAAATATCTCTTTCAGACTACCCAAGCCATCAAGAGCTTTTCCCTGGCAACCCTCAAGATCTGGGTCGGTGGCTTTGGTCGCAATGTGAAGGCCAAGAAGCCCTATATCCTGGCAGAGGATATGTGCGCCCTGCTTTACCCAAATGCCAAGATGTCGGCGGCAGTTGCGCCAGAAATAGCGGCTCCAATCATCGCCAGGATCAGGGAAGAGACACAAGTTTTTTCAGAAGATCTGGAGGGACTAGAGGACGCAGTGTTGGAGGATGTAGCGGCGATTAACTTGGATGTCGAGCCGATGGTCGTCGACTCCGCCGGACAAGGTAGTAAGTGAGGCAGGTGGCGCCGGGTCTAAGATTCCAACTCTTAGTCCGGCGCAGTCTAACTCTTTTATCACTTCTTTCCAAGGGTTCACTGGGAAGGTCATGACTGGGGACAAGTCATGCTCAGTGGCCCCTAAAGTTAAACAAATGAAGAAGGCCCTACCCAAAGCGAGCAAGCCTTCTAAGCTGCCCAAACAACTTCCAACCAGACCATCATCAGCTTCTAAGCTAGTGACGGACTCGGCAATGGCTACTCCCCCATATCTGGGGTCGAGGGCAAGGAGCTCAAAGGGGAAGACACTGGAACTTGCATTCGATCCGGTGGCCTTCTCGAGCCAACTTATGGAGAAGTTTGGCAGCATACTCCAGTCCCAGATTGGACCAATTGCTGATCACCTGCAATCTATGGACAATTTGGCGCAGAGATTGCAAAATCAGGAAAATCTCATTGAGAATCTCTTGCGATCCGGACTACCACAACAACAGCAGTTTGTGGTTCCAAACGCATCAAAGCTCCCGGCGTTCGTTAAGAAGAACCCTTGGTGATTAGCTCTGCATGCACAGTTCTCTGAGGCCATGTTAACAATCGAAGGATGTGGTATCCATCCGGTAGAAGACTTCGAATTCTACCCACCGGGATTACAATTTCCCTTCCCTGGTTATGCACGCCTGACAGAGGAAGCGCTAGTAAGGGTAGATAAGGTTCCCAAGGAAACCGTTATCTACCCAAAAGAGCAAGCTCACTCCGCCTGGGTCCGGACTTTAAATGAGTGGGACTGCGTCAAAACAAAATTGACGCCCCATAAAGGAACATACACTATGTTTGTGGTGGAAGGGCAAACCCCAACACCATGCACCACAAAGGTAGTAGACCTCACCTTACAGGCGGCTATGGAAGACAAGCCCATGCCGCAATTGAAGGAAACAGACCTAACTTCACTATTGTTCCCGTGATACCAAGAATACTGGATTGACACAATAGCTACTTTTACAGCTGGGAAGCTGAATCCGGACTGTACCACCACACAATTCAGCGAACGACTCCCCAGACTTCCGGACTCTCTGATTAAGACTGAGTATGAGGCAAGAACTAGGCTGAGTAGATCCATCAACTCAGCTACAATGGTGGAGATGACTTCGTTAGTCTACGCCGAGGAGCCACTATCCAAAATTCTAACAAAGTCTTTACTTCACACCCTCCAGTGTGATGCATATGACTTTCCAGTGGCCCGGCGCAATTGGTGAAAACATATCTTAGCTGAGGCCTCCATTAGGCACGAGCCTAACAGATTAATCAAGGCCTCAATTTGGGGAGCGGACTTATTCCCAGAGGACGTGGTGAATAGCGTTTTTGGAGAAGCAGCTAGAGTCAACCAAAGCCTCAGAGTCCGGTGGGGTCTAATTCCTAAAAAAAAATTCGAGTCCACCGGAACACAATCAAGAGGTAGGAAAAAACCAAGGAAGTTTCAGTCCTACCAAGGGTCTCAAGCTCAAGCTGTGGTACAGGCAATGCCAGTATCCCAGATGAGCCAGCCTTCCACCTCAAAAACCCAGCCACAACAACAATATATGGGGGTAAGCCAACCACCTCAACAACCGATAGCCACTACTCCGTTTACTACGTCTCCGGAGTATAATCCTTCCTTCAAAACACAGGAAGTGTTTCATGGATATAATAGGCATGTGAGAGGTAGTAGAGCTAGGGGAGCATTCCGGCATAGAGGCACCGGAAGAGCTTCCAGGAGAGGTAGAGGATTTCGAGGGAGCCGTAGAAGCAGACCTTCTGCAAACAAGTGAGACTCCCCAGGTAGAGGAAGGCTGTACAGCATCATAACGAAAGGTCTGGGGTGGAGTTGGATGAAAGGGCCCCCTCCACCAACCAGTTTTTATCAGATTCCAACGGCAGATTTAACACTTTACACCGAAGATTTCCTTCTGAAGAAAGCAATAAAAGAGGTAAAACACTTAAAATTTCAAGGACGCTTGTTCAGCGTGCCAAAGAAAGACTCAGACAAACGAAGAGTAATCTTAGATCTGTGCCATTTGAATACATATATTCAATGCGACAAGTTCCATATACTGACCATCTCACAGATGCGGACCTTACTTCCCCGTGGGGCCGTCACCACCTCTATAGATCTTACAGACGGTTGTTATCATGTTCCGATAGCAAGGCATTTTCGTCCCTTCCTAGGATTCAAGCTAGGCAAACGGGCTTACACCTTCAAAGTGATGCCATCCGGACTCAATATAGCGCCCAGGATATTCACAAAGTTGGCGGAGACAGTAGTCCAAGACCTGAGGACTCAAGGAATACAGTTAGTGGCCTACCTAGACGATTGGCTTATCTGGGCCAACAGAGTCGAAGAATGCCACAAGGCGACAAAGTAATAAAATTTCTGGAATACTTAGGATTCCAAATAAATTTCAAAATATCCCATCTTACTCCAGCAACGTGCTTCCAGTGGTTAGGTCTACCTGATCACACACAAGCTGTCGATTCCTACAAAGAAGAGGAAAGAGATTGCAAGAAACACAAAATGTTTTCTCAAGCACAAACTAACGTCCTGGAGAAACCAAGAAAGAATCCTAGGCGTACTCCAGTTTGCCTCAGTAACAGACACATTCCTGAAAACCAAACTGAAACACATCAATCGGGTTTGGCGGTCCAAAGTAAACAGGAAAAATCGAGACAAAATTTCTCGGATTCCACCAATACTAAGGAAAAGACTTCAACCATGGACGAAGGTCACAAACCTAGCAAAATCAGTACCTTTACGATTCCCACTGCCAGCATTGGTAATCCTTACAGATGCCTCCCTAAGCGGTCGGGGAGGCTACTCCCAATACGAAAAGGTCCCAGGGGTTGTGGTCAGTGACATTCCGTCAACTTCACATCAATATCCTAGAAGCCATGGCAGTGTTCTTGACTTTAAAAAGACTTTCCCCGTCAAAGAAACAACATAACAGACTAATACTAGACAACCAAGTGATAGTCCACTACATAAACAGGGAAGGTTCCAAATAAAGTCACATAAATCAGGTGATGATAGCTATCTTTTCAATGGCAACAAGGAACCATTGGCACCTGTCAGCTGTTCACCTGGCGAACAGGAGTAAGAAATGTGGTCGCGGATGCACTATCAAGGACAACTCCGCTGGAGTCGGAATGGTCCTTAGACACAAAGTAATTCAATTGGATCTGCCAACAAGTTCTGGATTTCCAAGTAGATCTATTTACCATGGAATCCAACCACAAGCTACAATGTTATGTAGCCCCCAACCTGGACCCTCTGGCCTATGCCACATAGATTGGAACAACTGGCGGAGGATTTACCTGTTTCCACCTAAAAACATGCTAATGAAAGTCCTGTTCAAGCTTAGGACTTTCAAAGGATGGATTGCCCTAGTAGCCCCCAATTGGCCGAAAAGCAACTGGTTTCCTCTCTTGGTGGAACTGGGACTCCGCCCTCGGCAGATTCCCAACCCAAAGTTAACACAGATAGTACAAACTCAGTGTGTCAGCTTCCTCAAGAATTCAGGGTGCCCTAACTTTATGGACTTTACGAAATTTGCAGTACAAAAAGATGACGAGATTGACCCTCTTAACACATTGTTCCTAGAGTCAGACAAAAGAGAATCTACCCTTCGGCAATATGATTCTCCTGTGAGGAAGCTAGCCCAATTTCTGAAAGACTCAGAGGTTCAGACAATGACTATGAATCTGGCAGTTACCTTTTTCAGAACTTTGTTTGAAGGAGGCCTAGCCGCTAATACTATTACTACAATTAAATCTGCTCTAAAGAAAATATTTCAGTTCGGGTTCAATATTATTCTTACAGATTCGTATTTTTCGTTTATTCCGAGAGCCAGTGCTAGACTAAAAACCAGTAACTCGTCCTCACACAGTTTCCTGGTTTTTAAATGATGTCCTTAAACTAGCTTCGACACAGATAATGACTCATGCACTTATATAACGCTTCTTAGAAAGACGTTATTTTTTATACGTTTAGCCTCAGGAGCCAGAATATCTGAACACTCAGCATTATCTAGAGAACCAGATCATATTGACTTACTTTCTTCTGGTGAAATATTTATCTCTCCAGATAGAAAATTCTTAGCAAAGAATGAAGATCCACAGAATAGATGGTCCCTGTGGAAGATTGTCCCACTTCCACAGGATCTATCTCTGTGCCCAGTTAACACTCTGAAAGCGTATTTGAATAGAACTTCTAAAAAGTCTTCAGGCCCTTTGTTTATTAGAGAGAATGGAGGAACCATTTCCCTGAAAGGAATCAGACAACAGATTCTTTATTCTATTAAACAAGCCAACCCGGAATCAGTCCCACATGCCCATGATATCCGAGCACTAGCTACATCAGTCAATTATTTTAATTACATGAATTTTGAAGAATTAAAAAGATATACAGGCTGGAAATCACCAGCAGTATTCACACGCCACTATCTAAAATCCTTGGAAGCCCTAAAATTTGCAACAGTGGCAGCAGGGAATGTGGTTCCTCCAGATATAACAGAACCAATATAACAAGGTCCTATCTTCATATAATACTATTTCCTTTTAGTGCTCTTTCTCCTACTGCATTGCTTATTGTCCTTGCCTTAACCTTGACCTTCATTTAGATGGCACTTTAACCCATGCTTATGATGTATATATATATTACTAATGTTTATTGTGTTATATTTAGACATCTTATGTTCTTTATTTTTGGAAGCTTTTTCTCTAATTCTACCAATAAGTTTTGGATCTCTGACCTGGTATTGTAATTTTAGAAATTAGTAAAACTAAGGTTTATCATTAAAACACTCTTAATTCAAATTATTCTAATTTTATTTCAGTTCCTTAACTATGTGTGTATTTCCAAGCTTATGGGACCAATTCTCTGTTACTATTTCATGGAGCAACACAGATTGAGCCCAGAAAAAGGATTTTGACAAAGGAAAAATTATTTCTGGGCGAGGGACCTGTGTTGCCCAGTGAACCCAACCCCTTTTTTCCTCACCCTAGGCTGGCCCAAGCTTAGGGTGCTATTAGGAATGATGGGAGGCGCGTGGGTGGTAGTGGTGGTGGGGGGGGGGGGGGGGGTAGTTGTAGTAGCGGGCAGTAGTTGGATGTAAAACGGCACCTTGTAGTAACGGGGGATGCTGAGGAAGGAGAAGACTAATTGGTAAGGGACCTCTGATAGCGGTTTTAACACGCCCCAGTTACAATACCGACACCCTATAAGGATGAGTGAGCTGGATATATTCCTGGCATTCCATGCAACTTTTTTCTTTGGTATATTTAGCAGTATTTATACCTTAGAAATGGTGCTATAAGGAGCATTTCACTGGGCGACACAGGTTCCTCGCCCAGAAATAGATTTTTCCTTTGTCAAAATCCCTTTTTAAGAATACCAACGTATCATTAAATCCCACCGAGAAAAATTGGCAACTTCGGATGGAATCAGCTCATGAATAATTATTAATAATTCTTCACTCATTGCAGGTGAGAAACATGGAGAAACAACCTCACACCTGGGGAGGAAACTCTCCCTCGGAAGGGAAAGTTGTCCAACCCCTGGAGGCGAACCTCCTGGTAGCGTTCTAAGATGATCTGAAGTGCTGATCATGTTGTCGCGGGCGTACTTCTAAGAGAAAGGATGATGTCCTCTGAGGGACGGCAGTGATAGCAGATTCCCCAGGCAAGAACAGAACAGCTCTGCTTCGCCGGCACTCTTAGTCGAACGAAGAAAACTGCATAGTTAACTGAGGAAAAATAAAATAAATTATGTAACAGAAAATTCCCTAGGGATGAGCTCCGAAGAGGACCACCGAGGGAATAAACTTAAAATAAGTATTGCGCACTCCCTTCCCCAGTCGACAATTATTTAAATCAGCTAAAAATATTCACTAATAGTAAGAACCACTGATCTTCCAAAAGGAAGTGTTCCCCACGGAGAAGAAGCTGAAAAGTTAAAATTACAAGCAATTATAATTTCTCTTAAATAATTGAGAAAAACAATCGGAAGCGCAACCTAACCCACGAACAGGAAAGGTGCTCCCCCCGTTAGTACACTGCCTTGCGTAGAGAAAGACCGTAATCAATCTCTGAGAGGCCACACCACCTTCGCCCAGTAATCCATGTTTCCCGTAGGAAAAGGGAAAAGGCGAAGACAACAGTTGAATGAGGAGGGTCCAAACGATGACAATTCCCCTGCGGCGGCCGAGTCAACAGTTTTATGCCGACGGGAAGACCGATGGACCAGGGGGAGAGAGGTCGTTCCCCACGAAGAGAAGTGTCCTGGCCTTGCGCAAGTGTCATAAGAACCTGTCGTTTGTGTATCGCACGCACAGCACAAACGCTGAAAAAGAAATGTACAACATTTCTATACATATAGATACATAAACAATAAGAATGTTTTCATATATATATATATATATATATATATATATATATATATATATATATATATATATACATTCATACACACATACATACATACATATATACATATATATACACATATATACATATACATATACACATACACACACACACACACACACACATATATATATATATATAATATATATATATATATATATATATATATATATATATATACATACATATACACATACATACATACATACATACATTATATATATATATATATATATATATATATATATACAGTGATACCTCGGTAGTCGAACGACTCTATACTCGAACAATTCGGAGTTCGACCAAAATTTTCGAGAAATTTTTGCTGCGGTGCTCGACCAAAAATTCGGTACTCGACCAGCCGAACACGTGACGACCGCATGGGCTTTGTGATGATCGCGCCATCTCGGCCACTCTCGCTTGTTCGGGAAGCATCAGTTCTCTCGAGAGCGTCACTCAGACAACGCGCGATCAGCATTCGTTGTGATTTAGTGATTTTCAGTGCTTTTAATTGCTTTTTTAGCTTTCATAATGAGTCCCAAGAAAGTAATGAGTGTTAAGGGGAAGGAGAAGAGGAAAACAGTGCGAACAACGATCGAGTTGAAGAAGGAAATTATAGCGAAATATGAGAATGGTGTACGAGTGTCCGATTTAGCGGTAGAATACGGAATGGCGAAGTCGACCATTTCTACGTTTTTAAAGCATAAAGAAATGATTAAGAAGGCGAATGTTGCAACGGGAGTTACGGCGGTAACTAAGCAAAGGCCACAAGTGATTGAGGAGATGGAAAAGTTGCTTTTAATATTTATTAAAGAAAAACAGTTGGCCGGGGAAAGTGTTAGTGAAGCGTTCATTTGTGAAAAAGCGTTGCATATCTATGAAGAATTAGTGAAGAAAAGTCCGAGTACCAGTGAAAGTGATTCATTTACATTTAAAGCGAGCAGGGGTTGGTTTGAAAAGTTTCGTAATAGAACAGGTATTCATCGTGTTACTAGGCATGGGGAGGCAGCTAGTTCGGATCAAATTGCAGCCGATAAATACGTGGGGGAATTCGATCGGTACATAAATGAACAAAATTTGATCGCACAACAAGTCTTTAATTGTGATGAGACTGGGTTATTTTGGAAGAAAATGCCAGCCAATACGTACATTACCAAGGACGAGACGAAGATGCCAGGTCACAAGCCAATGAAAGATAGGCTAACATTGTTGCTGTGTGCAAATGCAAGTGGCGATTGCAAGATCAAACCCTTGTTAGTGTACCACTCGGACAACCCCCGGGTGTTCAAACGAAATAATATTTGTAAAAGTGCACTACCAGTTATGTGGCGCTCGAACACTAAATCTTGGGTCACAAGACAATTCTTTACTGAGTGGATAAACGAAGTGTTTGCCCCCCAGGTTAAGGCTTACCTCATTGAAAAGAGCTTGCCAATGAAATGTCTTCTGGTTATGGACAATGCTCCTGCACATCCTCCAGGTCTCGAGGATGACTTGAAAGAAGAATACAGCTTTATCAAAATCAAATTCTTGCCCCCCAATACTACTCCCATACTCCAGCCCATGGACCAACAGGTCATTTCAAACTTCAAAAAACTCTATACCAAGGCCCTTTTCAGAAAGTGTTTTGAAGTGACCAGTGACACGAAGTTGACCCTAAAGGAATTCTGGAAGGAACACTTCAGCATCCTCAACTCTGTTAACATGATTGACCAAGCTTGGCGAGGTGTGACCTATAGGACATTGAACTCTGCCTGGCGTAAGCTGTGGCCATCATGTGTCACAGAGAGGGAGTTTGAAGGTTTCCAACCAGAGGCGGGTCCAAGCACTGCTACCCCTGTAATTTCTGATGACACTGATGTCGTTGAGGAAATTGTTGTCATGGGCAGGAGTTTGGGGCTTGAGGTCGACAAGGATGATATTGATGAGCTTGTAGAAAGCCATTCTACCGAGTTGACTGTGGAGGAATTGTTGCACCTGCAACAACAACAGCAGCAGGATCTGATTGTGGAGCAGGAATCTTCAGAAGAGGATGAGGTAAGGGAGGATGTTCCAAGTTCTCTCATCAATGAAATTTGTTCCAAGTGGGCAGATGTGCAGGCTTTTGCTGAAAAATACCACCCAGAAATTGCAGTAGCAAACCGGGCAGTGCATATGTTTAATGATAGTGTCATGTATCATTTTCGAAGAATACTGCAGAGGAGGAAGAAACAATTAACAATAGACCAGTTTTTCACAAAAGAAAAGAAAGCTGCTACATCAAAGCCTGTTTCTCCTCCAAAGAAGAGACAAAGAAGAGAAGAAACCCCTGAAATAGATCTGCCCACCCTTTCATTGGAGAGAGAAACAACTCCTGAAGGAGAACTACCCCGCCACATCATGGAAGGGGACTCTCCTTCCAAGCAGTAACCTCCCCCTTCCATCCTCTCCACATCCATCCCTGTATGCCATCGAACCGCTGCTCAAAGGTATGTTCACTACAGTACAGAAAATGGTTTAAAATTGTTTTATTTTAGTACAGTAAATGGTTTAAAATTGTTTTATAGGATTTTCTGACCAATTTCATACACATTTAGATAATTATTGTTGTTTAGGTACACGTTTTATTAATATTTTGGGCCTGTTCGAGTGCTTGGGAACGGAATAGAATATATACCATTATTTCTTATGGGGAAAAAAAATTCGGTACTCGAACAAATCGGAGGTCGAACACGGATCTCGAACGGATTATGGTCGAGTACCGAGGTATCACTGTATATATATATATATATATATATATATATATATATATATATACACACACACATAAGAAAAAGTAATTAAAAGACAAATATTAATGGCAGTCCAGAATAGGCGAGGAGGAAGAGCAAAAACAACCACTATACATCCGAGCCAAAAGTAAAGTGAGCTATATCACCGGTGTGTGAGTGGGAGTGGTAGCAAGCTAACACCCCTACCCCCGCTAACTAGCGGTGTGGGTAGTTAACCCTCGCTAAATTTTATTGGCTCATCATTTCAGCTTCGCCGAAAGTAATACCCCTAATAAATCGCGTGGTTTGTATTCCAGTTACGGAACAATTATAAATTGTTCCCCTGCCTTAAAAAAAATGTCAACCTATAGTCAATTCTTTTTTGCGAAGCAGATTAGCACCGACTTGCAGGGGTGCCCTTTTAGTACGTTAACGTTTCCTGATCGCTGATTGGTTGAACAAAATAATTCTAACCAATCAGATAGCAGGAAACATTTCCAAGCTAAAAGGGCACCGCTGCGAGTCAGTGCAAATGCGTCTCATTTAAAAAAATTGAGTATAGTACTGTACCAAAGTGCTAGCATGTCATATGCCCGCTATTGTTAGTAAAATAGCCTGGTTGAGGACTTTACTCCTCATTTTCCCTTCCCCACATTTAAGAATATTGGGAAATGAAAAGTTAAGGTAAAGCTTTTAGTATAATGTTACATAAGACAACAGTAAATAGTGTACGTACCAAGGAAGTTGCCAATTCAAGAAATAACCAAACAACAGGTCTCAAAATTTCTCTGAATGAACAATAAGCAACAGGCTAGACAATTGAAATGTACTACAAACGAGAAATTCCATGAAACAAAACAACTGGTATAAAAAAAGTGTTTATTTGTTAGAAGGTACCGTAAAGCCAAAAAAGAGATTGTCCTCCACATCATCAATAGAAACCTTGACTGCAAGCGTGAAGTTACCGATATGGACCTCCAACTTACAGAATTTATGAGGAGAAATGTAAGTTAACAGATCAAAACTTTATCTCAAGTTACAAAGATATTTTTCTACTTCAAACCAAAGAATTTAAATGGAATGATGGATTAAGAGGTCTTCTTTGCCCAACACTAAGATATATAAAAATCCATGTCAAGGAGGAGAAAATAGGCAATACAAAAAATTAAGCATCAAGCAGAAATCACCTCCTCTGCAGTACCAAAGATGCATAAAATGTATAATTCATGTACGGATGACCTAAGAAGAACTGCTACATTCAGAGCACTAATCGAGACGGAAGGATAAAAAATTATTGTCTGCTTACAACGTAAGTGCTGAGAACACCAAAAGAGAAGACCTTGGCTTGATTACTCTGTAGCAGAAGCAAACTAAAGTCTCTTCTCTATCCTGTGCTACTGTCTGTGACAAAACTCCCAGAAGTACCCATGGTTGAAATCACTATGAACAGTAGGTCAAAACACCTAAACTGCATTCTGATTGCAATCCATCATTATCAATGAAAACATCTAAAGATCATCGAGAGGTGAGGACCTGGACTGTGGGGACCTGTTATGTGGCATGCTGAGGTTGCCTATCTAAGGCAAAATACAGTGTGCAATTCTGTGCCACTGTAGTAACCCTGCTGTTAATACCCATTCTCAAGACAGTATGGTAACTAAAAAAAAGTTTCCAGATTAGTTGGTGGAATTTTAAATTACTTGAAGATTAACTTGGCTTAGTATACTTTAGTATCTCTTCTTGGGGAGGTTAGGTCTTTGGTGGCTTTTTTTTTTTTTTAGCGTTTCAAGATGTTCTTCAGTTAAATGTAAGAGGTGGTGTTTTGTGAGTAAGGCTTCTATGTTAAGTGTATCCTGTCCATTTAAGAATTACTGTCTAATAAAATTACCCCAGTAGCACTACTTACTTTACAGGCAAATTGGTCTTAAATGAAATTAAACACTCAAGAGTTTTTGAACTGTGGCACACAACATACTTTCATCCACTCAAATGTTGTAAACTCATTAAACCTCAAACCTGTCAGTCAGTACTATTCAAGCTCAACTCATTTAATTATACATAAGCCTCTAAGAGCTCAGATCTGCTTAGTGGGTTGGAAGTCCCCCTTGAATAAAACTGGAAGATTCTTTGACTTTCTAGGAAGCGATTAACGCTTGATCAGAGGAGAGAAGCAAACCTCTACCACCCCTTATCTGTTTAACAAAGGGATAAGATTGATGGGACTGGGGGTGTACATTACTGAAGTACCATACTAAAATCAAAGGAACTCTTACCCTGAGGGAAATGTCAAACGAATGAATACTAAGCATATAAGTACAGTAATGGGTTAGTACTAGATTCACCCTCCCTCCCACTCACATGGGGAAAGAGATATTTTTCTATGGTTTCAAGGAATGGAGCTCTGAAGTGTAAATTACTACGATCTAGTCCACCCAGCTCGTAACGCTTTGACTGCTGACCCCCAAGAGAGGGGAAGAAGAATGAATATAAAGAGACATTTTACTACATTCATTCCTAATTTACATCAAAACGAACCCTTAGACGAGATGCAATTCTGTCCTCGTAAGGGCTGGGTTTGCAACACAAAGGACTGAGCAGCCACCACGAGTCCAAGCATAAAACCGTCGAAGCCAAAAATAGATCTTGTTCATTGAAACCTCTTTTTTAGACCTTCCAGTGCTCACAAGATCTCCAAGACTCAGACCTGAAGTGACAAGTCCTTTCAGATAGCCCAACAGTGACCCTACGGGACACAAGAGCATCTCATCTTCATCACTAACTAACTTCTCCCGGAGGGAAGGCATGGAGAAGGACTCGAACCTGGGGTCAAGCACTGCCGGATTTTGTGCCTTGGCCACAAACTTCAGCACAAAACTAAATGAGACCTTCCGTCTACAACAGTGGGCAACTACAGTAAGTAAGACAGACTGTGCAACTAAATCACTCTTCGCAATGCTAAAGCTAGTGAAAAGACAGTCTTGAGTGAGAAAATCCCTGTCCGACAACCTGTCTAAAGGCTCAAATGGGGTACGTATGAGAGCCGTGAGAACTAAGGTCGCATCCCATTTCGGGGTCCTCAGGTCCCAGAAATGGGCAAGAAAGCTCAAAGCCCCTCATGAACATAGACAGCCCCCAGGAGGCTCAGAGGTCTATGCTCTAGTCGAAAGACCATACTTATGGCTGTGGGGTAGCCTTTGACGGCCAAAACTGATTTGTACTAGAAATGCTTCTACTGGAGAAATACCCTTTTTATGATACCAATCTCAGAAGATGGACCACTTTGCCTGGTAGATGTCTGTCAAGAACCTCTGGAGGTATCCAGACATCTCCCATGCAGTGCCTTGCAAAAAGCCTTTTGCTCCTAGGAGATGCTGGATAAGTCTCCAGATGTGAAGAGACAATGGACTGGTGTACCACCAGTGAGGCTGACAGTAAAAGAGTAGACCACGGGGGTAGTTCTCTCAGGACCTTGACCAGAAGACCAAGTAGATCGGGATACTACTCGACGTTTGGCCATCTGGGAAACACCAGGGTCATCTTGATTTCTGGCATAATCAACCTGTTGATTACCAGGCTAATCAGACTGAACGGGAGAAAGAAGTAGACATTCTTGTGATCCAAGAGGTGTTGGAAGCCCCCTTCGAACACAGCATGACCAGGTACTACCAAAGCATTCGGGACGGGAGAGCACATGACAGGGAGCCGACCCGGCGGAACAGGAAGCTCCCTGAGAGCGCCACAAGGCAAACAGCCTTTCAGTGCTCCCTGAGAGCGCCACAAGGCAAACGGCCTTTCAGCCACGAGACAATTTAGGAACTGTTCTGCCCCTGAGGACTGTGTGTGTCTGCTCGAACATTCCTCTTGCCCAGAATATGTTTCCCTGACAACTAACTCCACAGTGTGAAATACCACCCAGATGTGCATTTGCTTCATCAACTTTCAGAAGGGGCACAAGACTGTGCCTCCTTGCTTGTTGACATATGTCACTATGGTCGAGCTGTTTCTCATCAGCACTAACGAGTGCTTCCTCATTCTTGGAACTTTTGCAGGCCTAGAAAGGCCGCTCGCATGATGGCGACGTTAATGTGCAAATGCCTGTCTTCCTTGGAACACAATCCTGATAGGACCAGATCATCCAAGGGTGCGCCGTACCCCTCCTTCAGTATATCTGAGAACAGATACAGATCTGGAAGCGAGAAGTTGAATGGGACTCACCGTGAGGTTGATGTCACCAAGCTACCAGGCAAGATCGTTACAGACCTGTTACACCAACAAAGGAAAAAACGGGGGATTCCCATTGGCTACCCAGTCATTCTTCAGACCCAACTGAAGGGATCTTTGGTGGAGATTTATGAGAGGAACAAGATTCTTCAATGGACATAGATGCCCGAGAAAACTTTGCCACTGCCGAGTTAGAAAAACTGTCTTAGAAAGGAATGATAGCACAAACTCCCTAAGCTTGCTGATGTGATTGCCTATGGGAGAGACTCTAGCTACTGAATCTATCAGCGTGCCCAGGTATTACCCTCAGGTTGAGTGGGAGATTTAACTTCTCCCAGTTTACCACAATCCCTTAATCATGGAAAAGTGCAAGAAATTGATCATGATCCAAAAGCAACTGCCTCTGCGAGGCCAGGATCAAACAGCCGTCGAGATATTGTACATCACGTAATGCAGCTTATACATCTTGAGTGTGCCCAAGGAGCTATCTTGGTGAGCACCGGAGGAGTCATACAGTTTGCCGTTTATTCCTGGACGATGTCCTCGTAGTCCCACCCGATGTGGGTGGAGTTGATACGGATTCTTGACAAAGCGTCGGCCACCGCATTCTTTCTCCCTGGGATGTAGCTGATAGTACAGCCGAACTCGGAGATGACCGCCAGATGTCGTTGCTGTCGGGCGGACCGTGCGTCCCCGTCTTGGTGAAAGTGTGGATCAGAGGCTGGTGGTCCGTCTAGATTGTGAATGAGGTTCCCTCCAGCAAGTATCTGAAATGTCTGACGGCGTGGTGCACGGCTAGAAGCTCGCGATCGAAAGTACTGTAGCGAGTCTCGGGTGGTTTTAATGTCTTGCTGAAGAAGGGGAGTGGTTGAGGCACGTCGTTGATCACCTGCTCCAGGACAGCACAGCACGCAATGTCACTGCTGTACGTAGTTAACCTCAGGGGGCCAGGGGGACCCGGGTTCTTGATAGAACAGGGTTGTGGCATTGCAGAGGGCAATCTTTGTTTGCATGAAGGCTTCTTGTTGAGGGAGACCCCACTGTAGCTTCTTCGATTTCCCCTTCAGGACATTGGGAAGGGGGTCATCACACCGGCGATGTTGGGCAGGAACCTACGGTAGTAGTTTCCCATGTTAATGAATTCCTGGAGGGACTTCACGGAGGTCGGTATTGGGAATTTGTTTAGGGAATCCACCTTTTTGAGTGCTCTTGCCCCAGGAACTCCACCTTCTCAGCCCCGAAAGTTCTTTTGTCGAAGCATACCACAAGGACATTCTCCTGCAGTTGCTTCAAAACCGTCCTCATGTGCCCCAGGCGTTCCTCCCGCGTCTTGGAGAATGTGAGGGTGTCGTTGACGACAGCGCAGAAGGGAGGGTTCCCCAAAATACTGTCCAACAAACATTGGAAAGTCGCCCAGGCGTTTTTCAGGCCGAACGTCGAGAAGGAGAAGACATGGGACTTGAAGGGGGTGATGATGGCCGTCTTTGGGATGTCATCAGGGTGCACGGGGATTAAGAAATAGGACTTTTAGTGGCCCCGTGGAGGGCTCCAGTGAGATCCTGCATGTTGGGCAATGGATAGTGGTCAGGTATCATGGCCAGATTGAGGCATCTATAATCACCGCAGGGCCTGCAATTCCTGTCGGGTTTCTTGACCATGTGCAGCCGAGGCTAACGGGCTGGACGTCTTTTTGCATTTTTGCAGATTCCCATGCGTTCCATCTCCCGGAAGGCGTGCTTGGCCTCCTGAAGCTTCTGCAGAGGGAGGCGTCGGAACTTACAGTGGGTTGGGGCGCCAGTCGTAGTTATAGTGGAATAACCCATGTTTGGCGGGGACACCCTCCAGTTGGCGTAGTTAAGGTTTGAAAATCTCCGGGAATTCCTCCAGCAGCCGGCCGTATTCATGGCGCGTGACTGAGCACACCCTGGGGAGGCTGGGCCCATTGGAGAGATGGTGGGACTGGTACAGTAGATCCCCTGGTCCACTAGTCGTTTACGATGCACATCTACTAGCAGTCCGTGGTGAGCGAGGAAGTCGGTGCCCAGGAGGGGCCCCTTGATGTCTGCGATCAGGAAAGGCCAGCTGTAGTTCCGGCTCATGATGGATATCTCCAGTGTCCTCATCCCGTAACAGGTGATGGGGCTGCTGTTCGTGGCAACCAAAGCACCCCTGTCGTCTGATGGGACGTCGTGGTCGTCCTTCGGGGCCGGGATCCTTGACAATGTAGCACCAGTATCCACCAGGAACCTTTTTCCCGAGTTGACAGCGAGGATGTAGAAGCCCGTGTGATTGGGCCTCACCTGCACCACGGTTGCTTGTAGGCATGGTCGCCCTCCTGGGTTTTTGGATGAGCACATGGTTGTACACACTTCCGCGCCTCTTTCCCCGGCAGCCTGGGCTGCCAGGTGGAGTTTGTCAGCCTTTGCGACCAATGATGGCATTTCCAGGTCCTTAGCGGCCAGGATGCTTCGGGGAAGGCAACGGAGGAAGATCTCCCTTGATAGGCTTATCTCCCTGGGCTGACCGTCGCTGTCAAGCTCGTTCAGCTGGAGGAGGTCCAACAGTTGGTCCCAGGCTGCTGAGGGGCAGATGTCTCCGAAGGGCGTTGTCATTAGGTCGAGGGCGCACTGGGCCCTCAGGGGTACCGGGAGATCATAGACCTCTGGTAGTTTATTTTTAAGGTCGCTGTATCTCATGGGTCCTGGCCTCTGTTTCAGCCAGGAGGAGATTCTTTTTAAGACGTCCGGCGTCAGCATTACCATCACCATGTCTGATTTTTTCAATTCGTCTGTGATGTTTGCTAACCTGAAGTGGGACTCAGCACACTGAAACCATACCATCTCTGCGTCCGGTGTGAACGGAGGCTGCTGTAACTTATGTCCCATCGACATTTGTGTGGCCATTTGTATTGTTTGCGTGAATACTGTGACGTGCCCTTTGGTTGCAAGGGGCGAGGTACTATCGACTTCTGAATCTCTCACCTGACCTTACACTCCAAAATTCAGTAGTGAGCCGTATTTAGTCCGCTAATAGAGTAGAAATTCCAAGCAGCCGAGTAGTCGCTAATAGCCATGGCAACAATTGCGTTTAGAAATGTCAGGACGCAAAAATGATTTGCGCAGTAACGAGTCCGTTAGTGGCATTGGGGTATGTGGAGTTGCAAGCCCAAACGATTTGTTGAAATTGCAGTCGTAAATCCGTTAAGGGAAACTCTGTAGAAAAATTTTGCTAACGCCAAAACGCAAAATAACTTGCGTTGTGATGATTCCATTAATGGCGTTGAGATGAATGGAGTCCCGAGCCCAAACGATTTCTTTGGAAATCGCCGTTCTAAGTCCATTAAGGGGAAAACTCCGGGGTCACCAGTTGTGAGGTATAAGAGACAGACCATAGTCAAGTGATGCTATATTTCTGAGACAGGTCGAATACACTGACCTGTGCGGACGGAATTGTAGTGACCTGGGTAGGTAACTGTCCGACCACGAACAGGTGAGAAATGCGGGACATTTGTGTTTTCTTACACTGATTTTAGGGTTTACATAAAAACTCACACTTGACATATAACAATGAGTCTTACATAAAAATGAAGGGCAGGTGATTCTGCATCTAAATGCATAAACAATATTTACAGGGTATTTACAAAGAATATGTACAAAGGTAAAAAGAGTGCTACAAGCGTTGTAGGACGTTGTCCTTACATTATCTTTAATCAATTTACCAGGCCCTGTGTTCCCTGACACTGGAGGTGCCATTGCCTCCTCCACATCTGGCACCATTTTACCAACAACCTGCATAGGGGGTAAAGGGGAAGAGGCAGCCTTGGCAATCAACTTCCTTCAAGAAGTCATAAAAGGCCTACCTAAAAGACCTAAGGAAGTCCAATCCTTCTCTAAGTCAAACTCATCATCAACAGCCGACATGATCACAACAGAAGTCCCTTTAACCTCCACGGGAGCGACAAATACTGGGGGTTCCTAGCACACCAGTGAAGCCTGATAAAGATGCTGATCTCAATCCGTGTTCTGCTGACCCCTGCAACATACTCCCAAGGAATCAACCCAAAAGCATAAGCACAGAGGTAGCAGCAGCAGATACATTCGCTTCAGAGGAAGCAACAGCAGCAACCTTCACCATTGTCTTCTTGGGTGTTGCCCAGTCAAGACCCTGACGAACCTAGCATTGCACCGCAGGCCACAATCGACACTGCACAAGGGGATTCCTACGTACGGAGATCCCCCAACACTAAGTACAGAGGGAGTGCTGGTCGCATCGTGGATCCGCTACTCCCGGGTTCCGAGTCTTAGCAATAAACTCAGGGACAAAGCTAAACATTACCTCTCCCCATTCCCTTGAATGGGTAATGTCGTATGAGATACCATGAAGTTCACTAACTCGCTTGGCCGAAGCTAAAGCTAGTAGGAACACCGTCTTCCAATGAGGTGGCAATCTGTTGCCTGGCGTAATGGTTCATGGGGAGGTCTCTTTAGAGACCTGAGAACTCGAACCACATTCCATGGGGGAGGTCTCACTTCAGACTGAGGACAGGTAAGTTCATAACTCTGTATGAGTAAGGAAAGTTCTAGCAAAGGGGAAATATCCACTCCGTTGAGTCTAAGGGCTAGGCTTAAGGCTGAGCGATAGCCTTAACCACCGTGACTGGAAGGTGTATTAGCCTCAAACTTCTCACTGGGCTGAGTAAGAGATGATCAGGGAAACTTGTCCAAAGCTAAAGCTAGTAGGAACACCGTCTTCCAATGAGGTGGCAATCTGTTGCCTGGTGTAATTGTTCATAGGGAGGTCTCTTTAGAGACCTGAGAACTCTAACCGTGTTCCATGGGGGAGGTCTCACATCAGACTGAGGACAGGTAAGTTCGTAACTCCGTATGAGCAAGGAAAGTTCTAGCGATGAGGAAATATCCATTACGTTGATTCTAAGGGCAAGACTTAAGGCTGAGCGATAGCCTTTAACCGCCGTGACTGAAAGGCGTATTTCCTCATGCAAATACACGAGGAACTTCGCTATTGTTGGAATAGTAGCACTGAGAGGAGAGATACCCCTTCCACGACACCAACTACAGAAGACCTTTCACTTTGCCTGGTAGACTGTTGCTGATTATTTCTGCAAATATCCAGACAACCTACTCGCAACTTGTTGCGAAAATCCTCTCTGAGTGAGATGCTGAATAGTCTCCAGGCATAAAGTCGTAGCGAAGCTACAGCTCTGTGGAAGATGTTGGTATATGGTTGTTTGAGTAGATTCTGTCGTGGAGGGAGTTCTCTTGAGGAGACTCCGCAAGGAAGTGCAGAAGGTCCGGAAACCAATTGGCATGATGCCATAGCGGAGCTATGAGAGTCATTGAGAGGTTGACTGATGTTCTGGCCTTGTTGAGTACAGGAACCTCCTCATGAGATAGGGCGGGGGGAAAGGCGTAAACGTCGATGTTGTCCCACCGTTGTTGGAATACATCTTGCCAGAGAGCCTTGGGGTCTGGGACTGGGGAGCAGTACAACAGGAGCCTGAAGTTCAGGGCCGTTGCGGAGATCCACAGTCAGAGAACCCCACAAAGTCAGGACTTTGTTGGCTACTAGATGATCCAAAGATCAGTCGGTACTCACTATCTGAGATGCTCTGCTCAGGTTGTTGGCGAGCACATTCCTTTTACCTGGAATGAAGCGTGCCGATAGTGGTATCGAGTGAATCTCGGCCCATCTCAGTATCTCTCATGCTAAATGGGATGGGGGCTGCGAAAAGGTACCTCCTTGTTTGTTAATGTAAGCCACAACTGTGGTGTTGTCGCTCCCTACCACCACTGAGTGGCCCGCCAGGAACTGGTGGAACTGTTGAAGGGCCAGAAAGACTGCCTTCACCTCTATAAGATTTATGTGGAGATACACTTCTGACTCTCACCAGATGCTTGAGGTCGTGTGGTGCAGCACGTTGGGCCCCCACCCTTTTTTTTGAAGCGTCTGAGAACAGCATCAAATCTGGGGGGAGGACGAGAACATCCACTCCCTTTTGCAGGTTCTCCTCTGACACTCACCACAGAGATCATGGAGATCAAGAAGTCCATGGATACAATGGCCTGATTCCATAGGGACTTTAGTCGCCACTGGAGAGATCGAATTCTGAGGCGACCGTTGGGAACTAGACGGGCTAGAGATGAAAGGCGTCCATGAAGAAGTAGCCACGTCTGGGCTGGAAATTCTTTTCGTCTGAGAAAACGTCTTGCGACCTTTTTCAGCCTCATCATCCTGTCATCTGATGGGAAGGCTTTGTGGAGACTGGTGTCTATTATCATGCCTAGGTATACCAGTCTCTGCCTAGGAAGCAGGGCGGACTTCTCGAGGTTTACCATGATCCCCAGATCTTGGCAAAGCCTCAGAAGTTTGTCTCAGTGTAGAAGAAGGGTTGCCACCGTAACCCGCTAGGATTAGCCAGTCGTCCAAATAACGGAGGAGACTGATGCCAATCCTGTGTGCCCAAGATGATACTAGGGTAAAAACACTGGTGAAGACTTGAGGTGCAGTGGAAAGACCGAAGCAAAGCACCTTGAATTGGTATTTCCTGTTGTCTAGGCCGAATCTTAAGTACTTCCTTGAAGACGGATGGATTGGGATTTGGAACTACACGTCCTTTAGGTCCAGTGTGCATATGAAGTCCCGTGGTCTTACTGCTTGTCTGCCGTCTTCATGCTGAACGAAGTTTGCTTGACAAACTTGTTCAGAACTGAGAAGTCGATGACGGGTCTCCAGCCTCCATATGCCTTTTTCACAAGAAAGAGTCGACTGAAGAAGCCTGGAGACTTGTCGAGGACCTCTTGGAGAGAGCCCTTCTTCAACAGGGTCTGGACCTCTGCCCGGAGGGCTAACTCCTTTGCCAATCCCATCGCAACGGAGTCTATTGACACTGGATTCCTGATCAGGGAAGGGATAGATGTTGTGAATGGGACGCGATACCCTAAACGAATCACAGAGATTGTCCAGGGCTGGGCCACGAGTTGCTTCCATGTGTCCCAGCAACTTTGTAGGCATCTCCCAACTGGTGGACAAGCGGAAGGACTGCCTTTTCTAGCGTTTGCAGCCTCGGCCGCTTCCTCTAAGAGGACTTAGTGCCTTTCCCGTCTTTGGTCGGAAAGAGCTTTTTAGACACCGTTGTTTTCACTGCTGTCTTTTTCGTCACGATCTTCATTGGATGAGACTGCTGAGGAGCTGGTGGTTTATATGGCTTGGATGTCAAAGCCCTATGGAGGAGGGAGTCCCAGTGGGACTTCCTCCATCTCTCGGCAGCGTGTTCCACATCCTTTGGCTCAAACAGGAGTTCCTGAGCCAGGAAATCTCGGCATTTGGGAACTGCTGGTGGAATTTCTCAGACACTGCATCTCGACGTTTCAGGATGGTGTAAGTTCGAGACTTGATGGGCAAGAAACTCGATGGTGCATGTGCCTGAGAGGAAGAAAGTTTCCATCGCTTTCCTGTTGCGTTCCTTGGAAAAATCCTCAGGTCGAAACAGGGTCCCCAACTAAAGATCAAGCCATGAAGTAGACTGCATGGCATACTTCAAGACCTTCTCCCGGTTGAGGATCTTTGCTGCTGAGAACGAGACCCGACGGCTGGAGAACCTCTCTATAAAGACTACCTTGGTGAGCTCTTCCAGAGAGTAATGGAGAGCAAGAGCTGGACGTGGCTCGTCCAAGATCTCAAAATACCTCCTCTGCTGTATGTGAGGAGGTGGGAGAAGCTTGGTGGTAGTGCCGGAATGTTGGGAGGATGAGAGCTCGGAGAGCTGTTGGGTATCTTTGCTCAGGAACTCTAGCCCTTGAGACCAGAGCAAGGCTGCACGAGTCTTAGAGGGCTCCTGAGTGCCAAAGACACGGTCCAAGACAGTGTCTTTGCCCTCTCGTGGGGATATCTCTGTGTCCAGAAACCCGTTGAGTACCCTAAAAAGAGTCAGAACCTGCCAGAATGCATGTTCTGACTCTTTCTGCTCCCCCTCCGAAATGAGACTAGCAGTGGTCTCCTCCTTCCACTCCAGAGAGCTCCTCTCAAGGTGGGTCGCGAGCATCTCTAGAGAGACTAGTGGCTCCTGTAGGCCTGGAGCTCCTTGAAGAGGATTTTGGAAGAGTATCAGAGTCCTTGGATTCCTTCCAAGGAAGGAGGTAGGATTCAAGCATCGAAGGCCAGACAGGGTTGTCCCTCCTGACTTTCGTCGGTGGGGGAGAACTTTCCGTGCAAGGAGAAAATTCCTTCGAAAGTGGAAGGGACAAAGTTTGGGCTTTGCGCAACTCCCTCGGCAGAGGTGAGTTAGGAGTGTCCGTCGGGAGAGACAGGAAGGACGGGCCTGGAAGGCCTAATGGGAGTTAGCTTCACCCTAGGGGATGCGATCGCGTCTGAGACTCCTTTTTTCTTCTTCAAGGGAGAAGAAGCCAAGGTTCCTCGCAGTAGATCTGCTGGTGCTGTTGAAAGGGAGGTCAGCGACGAGCGTGATGACATGGCAGGCCCGAAGGCTTGCACTACTGCTCTGACCATGGCACCGAACCAGGGTTGTTTGCGGACAGATCCCCTGAAAGGAAAGGGACCAAAGGTTCCCTGTGAGGAGTCTCAACCGATGTTGGTGGTAGGTCTGCCTTTGTCGGACAAATCTTCGGGATCCTGACTCCTTATGTGGAGCCTTTCTCTTTCCCTGGTGGTCACGCTGTTAATGTGTTTGTGGGGAGTGGAGTGAAGGAATGGTGACCTGTCACAGTCTTTATTGTCACGTTCCTTGCATTTTCGAGCCTGTAGAACGTGTTTCGATGGTTTGCGCAATTGTGCAGGAGAGCGCTCTCGCGCAGGAGAGTGATGGCACGCAGTACAATGCTGCGCAGGAAAATGAGTGTGTGCAGGTGAGCGCGGGAGCGCTGGTGAGCGCAGGCGAGCGCAGGTAAGCTGGAGAGTGCTGTCGAGCCAGTGTCTCAAAGCGCAGGAGAGCGCTTGCGCATGAGCTCGCCAACGGGTAGGAGAGCGCAGCTGCGCAGGGGAGCGCTAACATGTTGGGGTGCACTGACGAGTTGGCGAGTGCTGTAGAGCTAGCGAGCGAAGGTACGCTGGCGAGCTGGCAAACGCTGGCGAACAGGAGATCGCTGGGACATTGGAATGCACTGGCGAGTAGGCGAGTGCTGAGGCACTGAAGGGCGCTGACGTGCTGGAGAGCGCTGATGCTCTGGAAAGCGTTGATGTGCTGGAGGCCCCTGACATGATGTTGGTGAGCACTGGTGCACTGGAGGGCGCTAGTGCACAATTAAATGCTTAAGTGGTGCAGCATGAACAGGCATACGATGAATCGGTGACAGGAACGGTTAAAGCTGGTCAGTGTGAACATTGAACTAGAACCGGGATGTGCCCTTTGGAAGGGCGAATATCCACCGACGGGGATCGCGAACGATACACTAAAGAGTCCAGGACAGAAGTCCGAGGACTAGCTGCAGCGTCGTCAAGAGAAGGTCCAGGAACAGGCGAAGGTTGAGGACCAGAAGACAACTGAACCGGAGGCTCCTCAGTGGGACGCAGCTATGAGGATGAGGCTGGAGAGCCGAAGAGGCGCCTTTCCACCAATGGTGAAGGGCCCTCTCTAAGGCGAAGCGGAAGGCGCGCTCTGCATCAAAGACACCCTCTGGGGGCAGTGGATCAGCAAGCTAACCTTAAGAAGCAGCAGTCCTCCACAGAGGAGTCTCTATGAGTGAACTTCCTCGTGGAGGAGAAAAACTCGCAGGAGAGACTGAAGAAAGACTAAGTTCCCCCCTCGAAGGATGAGCTGGAACAGGGGGAACAGAGTTGGCAGCAACAGTTGGAGAGTCTGAAAGCACAGGGGCAGTGGCCACAGAAGACACCTCAGACCTTACCACGTCAACACACGGCAGAGGATCTACCACCGAAGTCGACGACGGCTGTGTACTAGCACCACGGATGATAAAGCGCAGCAAGGAGTCTTTGAAGGGTGGACCCGGAAGCCCCAAGGACGACCACACCTGTACAAAAGGAGACGTATACAAGTCCTCAACCGGGGGAAAGGTGGGGTTACTTCGCTAGGGGAAGTAACACCATCTCTCAAAGACTGGGGTTGGCCATGAATTAAAGAGTGTATGCTTCTACTCGACGGTCTCCCGGAAGAGACCGAACGAGCAGGAGCAGCGGAGGAAGGTCAGGAAGCGGAAGAAGTGGTCTTGGGTTTTCCCCTTTCGAAGAAACCTTCGAAGGAGAAATATCCTGCGTTGACTTCTTCTGCCATTGCCTAAACCTTTCCCACTGGGAGGCAGACCACTCCCAACACTCACTACACCTGTTACCATTATCACACCGTTGACCTCTGCAAGCGTAACGAATGGTGTGGCAATCGGTGTCCGAGACCGACATGAAAGTTCCTCAGGGCCGTCCGTCGAGTCCTAGGCAAGTACGCATGGTCGCAGAAGTCAACACACACACACACTAGCGAAAGAAAAAGCACAAACAAAGGCATTAAATGGCAGTCCAAATAGGCGAAGGATGAAAAATGGCAACGACCATACACCATCCGAGCCAAAAGCAAAGTGAGCTAAATGACTGGTGTGTAAGCGGGAGCAATAGAAAGCTACCTACCCTACCGTGCGCTAACTAGTGGAATGAATAGTTAACCCTTGCTAAACTTTAATGGCGCGTCCTTTCAGCTTTGCTAAAAGTAATAAAACCTAATAAATAAGCTAGGTTTGTATTCCAGTTACGGAACCAAAAATCAAATGGGGTGACAAAGAACTGGAAAATCACCCCTACCCAGTCTACTCTGGTGTCACCCTTGACAGAATGCTCTCCTTTAAAGGGCATACAAACAAAGTAGCACCTAGGAACTCCTCATCAAACTCACCAACACTAGCTGGGGAACAGACCCTCTGAGACTGAACCAGACAACCCTAGCACTTTGATAGTCTATTGCAGAGTACGGCGCAGCAGTGTTGGCAAGATCATGCCATGCGCATAAGGTAGAACCAGAGCTAAATAAGCCCTGTCAGATTATTACTGGTACCCTAAATCAACACCTCTACCATCTTTACATAAAATAGTCTGTATCCCACAACCCCATATCCAATGAAAAATGCCAGCGAACTGTAAAGTATACACAAATTAATGACTAAGCATCCACTTCACAATTATCAGAAAGCAAAGGAATACTTCCTGAGGTATATAGTTAGTAAGTACAGAAATAAGAGGATGACCACTGGTTCCATTATCATCTTGAATGTTTTACATCACCTTGCCATTACCAAGGAAATGGACATTCAGTGAGAGTCATTCTTGTTTACTGCAAACTGTACCTTTCTTTCGTTGTCATACATGAACAGAAATTTTTTTAGTTATGCATTATTTCATTTTCAGTCATTTTAGTATTTTGTTATCATAGCAAATCACATCTACTCTATTTGGGTTTTAGATATTTTCAAGACAGTAAGTGTTTATTTCATATGCTCATTATCACCATTATAAACATTTTGTTATCACAAGTATATAAACCTTTCATCCTTTAAAATAGGGAATGTCCTATATGACCTGGAAAAGCAACTGGAATCATTAATAAGGTAGTTGACAGTTAGAATGAGCCACTTGCCTGTTAAAGACTAAACTTTTTTCTTCTGCCAAAATGAGTACCGTCGTACTGTTGTACCTTATCCAATGCTGTTTAGCTGTTTAATCTTTTTCTTATATTTTTTTAGTTACAATGGATATGTTGTGTGTGTTAATAATGGAACAAAGCATGAATGTGTATGTACTGTACTGTATGTTGGACACTGCATCAGTTTAAAACTATACTCATAATAAATCCGCTCATAAGCATTAACAATTATCCCCTCTCAGTCTTAATACCTTAATTGGTTCAACTTTATATCAGAAGTGCAATGGACCCCAGATATATTGCACCTCTAGACTCCAATAGCCTTGTATACAAGGGCTCTTTTGCTCTTTTCAAGATGGTCACCATTCCCTTGATGGTAGCAATCTGCACCTCATTTATGCTTGAGCAACTCGGTATCATCTGAAGGGCCATCAAGTGCTTCCCTCAGGTTTGTAAATGGGGGTACCCTCTCATTTGAATAATCAAGGCAAGGGGAGTTTTGAATAAAATAAGAAGCCGTGGACAATGAGGAACTCAAAATAAAAGATTTATAGCAATGAGTAAAGATGCTGGAAAGGTACCGACTAAGATAAAACGGTCCCCTCAACTCATCCCTACACCAGGCGGGTTGTTGAGGGCAATGGTGCAACTTGAATCCGTGCATCAAACACACAGCAGGGATCCCCATCAGATCAGCAAAATCCTGATCCTGGATCCCAGCAACCATCAACGCAAGGAACCAAAAGGAAAACCAGACTTTTTCACAGTGTTACATAATCCCTTGCGGAGAAGAAAATACTCCTCTTCTGCTTAACCTACTCAAGGTATGAGGGGTGGGGCAGACGTAAAAACCAAGTACAGTACTCGAGAAAAAAATTAAGAGTCAGATTTACCACCTAAAAAAATTGCTGCCACCAATATGAGACTAGTAATATCAATAGTTTCACAAATTCCAAATATGTCCTTAAATAAGAGATAGAAAAGATAAAAAAAGAAGCCGAGGCTAAAGCAGAAGTAGTAACTACGAAGAAAGAGAAGTGAACAACAAGATTACAGAAAAAGTAGATGGACAGAAAAGAAGAATAGATATTGATATGGGCAATGGACTATGTCAAAGAAAAGTTTACCAAAGAGAAAGATGCAATGAGTACCAGAGAATATTCCATCATCACTGCCTAAATAAGATCGGTATATCTAGATCAAAGCTCACCACCCAGAAATTTAATTTCATTGCACATAAACACTTTAATGAAGCTGAAATTCAAAAGATGAGGGAGGGTGTTAAAGACATGATAAAAAACAACAAATGTCCCATAGAGGAGCCCCTGGAAATGATACAGAGGAATACTGTAGAAAATATAGATCAAGTCCAGCAAAGACCATTACCACCAGCACCTCAGAGCATCAAAACCCCCAAGGAAAGAAAGTCAAGTGAGGACGGCAACACCAGAACCGCAAGGCTTCCCCTCTTCAAGCTCTAGCCCGGGCACAGAAGAATCAAGCAGCTCTGCAAGAAGAAATGGAAACAACCCTCCATCTAGGCAACCAGGAAACATTGAAACACAACTTGACCTAAAACAACGGGTATTAGAAGAGAAACTAGCCAATAAAACTAAAGAAACCAAAATAATATCAATGGAAGACTGACTCAAGCTGATCAAACTTATAGAAAATAAAGAACTAAAAGTCTGGGTGAAAAGAGTCAACACAGGGCTTGCTAGAATGATCCTGGCAGGATTAAGTCTGACAGAAATTAATCATATCAATTATGGTGCAGCCTGGAACATACAAAGTAAGATCATACTAGATTATAAAGAAAAGAAAAGAATCCAGCCAAAGAAAAGAAATGTAGAGCTGATATGAAAAAAAGAAACATGATAAAATAAATCAGTTAAGGGCAGAGACCTCACAAATGACCAAATATATGAAAGACCAAATTCACCCTCAAAATCTGCTTGAGAAAATGAGAAAAATAAAGACAAATTATGGAATAGATGATAGGCAAATGAGTGGGAAAATGGCAGAACACCAAGCCAAAGTAAAGGCCCTAGCTGCACAAATAAGAAACAAAGAACATAAAATGAAAGAAAATCAGATAAATAAGCAGTTTGGTGAAAATCCGAAGATTGTGTATAAAAATATGGTAAAAGAAACAGTCGAGGATGGACACCACCGAGTATGGAAGATCTGGAGAGGTCTTGGAAGCTACTGTTTGAAGTACCGAGACCCTGAAGGGTCAAAGTGAGGAGAACCAGCAGGTTCAAAGAGCCGTCTCCTCACAGCCCAAAGAGGAGAACGTCCAGGATGGAGAGGGATCACAAACTCTTCCACCCTACGAACCTCAGGAGAGGAACGTAAAGCTGACTCCGCCCAAGGGGGAGACTGCTCCAGTTCAAGAGCTACCTCCCCCTAAGGGAAGGTTTGTTCTCCCGAAGGAGAACATCGCTTAAGGGAAGGTTCTACCTCCGCCTCTGGAGGAGAACCGTAAGAGTACTCGGACCGCAAAGCCCAGTGGCAGTCTTCTCTCCCAAACGAGAGATGTGTTCCCCAGAAGGAGAATCCTGCCTCGGAGTATGCTCTGCCACCGCCCTTGGTGAATCAGCAACCTCCTCGGCATCGGACACAGACTCGAGGTCTGACCAACTTGCTCCAGTGCCTGCGACAGCCCGCAGCTCTGACACAAAAGCTGAACACAAGCTTTCTCTCACGAAGGAGAGGAAAGTCCTCCAGAAGGAGGACATCGCCGAGAACAAGCTTTCTTCCAGCCACATGGGAAAAAACTGTAGGCGAACGACATATGTTGGTCACTGAACAATCTCTCACCCGAATGAGAGAGAAGTCCTCCAAAAGAAGGACATCGCATAGAACAAGCTTTCTCCCAGCTCTAAGGGAGAAAGCGTAGGTGTACGACATGCGTTGGTCACTGAACAATCTCTCTTGCAAACAAGAGAGAAGTCCCCTTGAAGGAGGAACTAGCCAAAGAACTTTGCTTTCCCCCCAGCCAAGGAGGGCTGTTGACCCATCACCAGCAAGGGGAGCGGAAACGAGAGCTGAGAAGTTGAATTATAAGCAATTATTAAATTTAACTTGAGTACTCAGTTAACCAACGGGAGCGCCACCAAATCCAAGAACGGGAAAGGTGCAACCCCGCTGAGGAACTGCCAGCCCCCACGAAGATTGAGGGCGGCAAGGTAAGGGAGTATTGTAATGTAGTAGTATGAACACAATGACGATTCCCTTATGGCTGAGACCACCAGATACGCTGTCATACAAACAGCAACTGAAATAAAAGTTACAAATATTTAACAAAATATGAGTATATTTCAATATACCGTACCGTATATACATACACATGTATATACCGTAATATAAAAACAAACAAATAAATAAAATAAAATAAAAAGAATTAATTGTTTAACAACCAAGGCAACTCTTTGTGGGAGAGAGAGGCAGTATGTCCATCCCATACGAGCCATAAAGTAAACAGGTTACTCAGCCGAAAGGTGTGAATGAGCGGGGTAGCCCAGTCTACCACAACCCCACCCGCTAATTAGCAGATGGAGTAGATATCCCTCACTAAAAAGTATCATGGCTCGTCTTTCAGCTACACCGCAAGTAATACTGTACCCCTATAAATATCGAAGGATTTGTATTTGCGCCAGAATAAATATAAATTGGAAAATTTGTAAAGAATAGAAATATAGGAGTAAAAGACAAGGTATGGGATCATGAACCCGATCCAGTTATCAACAACAGGACCACTACCATCTTTTATAATAAGATCATTCCAAGAAGAAGATATATAAGGGGTGCTATAAAACCTGATATTGCAATATGAAATAAGGAAGAAAAACAGCACAGATTATATATGTGAAAGTGCCTAATGATTTTGGCCTCAATAGGGCCGAGATACAAAATACTGTATCAAGAACTAAAGAATAACCTGAAAATACATGGGGACTGATAGAAATAGGAATAATACCTGTGATGGTGGGGACAACAGGACTTATGAAGAAAAACCTGAGACAATACCTTCAGGCGATACCAAGTTGCACAAGCATGAGGTGCAGATTGCTGCCATCAAGGGAACGGTGATCATAGTGAAAAAGAGCCCTCAGATACAAGGCCTGTTTAGTACAGTAATGCCACAAAACACGAAATTAATCGGTTCTATAGTGGTTTTTGTAACGTTATTTTTTCGTCTTGCGAGTTGTATTTTACATGTAAATAGCCTAATTCATTCCAGACCCTACAAAAACACCACATTAAATGATTATAAGAAGAATACACTACAGTTTACAGTACTAAATGTATGACAAGGACTGCATTTAGATCATTTAATAATTTGATCATTGGTTACCTGTAAAAGAAATGTATAATTAGAACAAACAGTAAAATTTCAGTAACAAAAATGTGGAACCTTACCTTTGGAGTGAGGGGATGTCTGAGAGTGAAGAGGAAGGGCGGTAAAGGAAGATGACAAACGGCGGAAAACGTTAACAAGTGGCAAAAAACGTAAACAATTAACTTTACAAAACAGATTAACAAATGACAGAAAACTTTAACATGACAAATTCGAAGATAATTTGTATTTTTCCTAACCATACAAACCTTAGCTATTTACAAAGGGTTTATTTTTAGCGCAGCTGAAATGATGAGCCAATAGTTTTAACGAGGGTTAATTACCCCCACGCTAGTTAGCGAGGGGTGGGGAAGGGTAGCTTGCTACCCCTCCCCCCTCCACACACCGGTGACTTGCTTCACTTCACTTAGAGGTAGGACTTGACTTGGGGGTCAGGGATGGCGGGCACATGTGTGTAAATAGCTAAGGTTTGTATGGTTAGGAAAAATACAAATTATCTTCGAATTTGTCATTTGTTCCGTAACCGAAATACAAACCACGCTATTTACAAAGGGTGACTTACCCCTTAGGAAGGGTGGAAAGTCCCCAGCCTTACTGACTTCGGCTTGCCCGGGGGCTCGATCCCTCAGTGAGCAGCACTAGAGAGAGGGAGCCCCTGTACCTCACAAGTTCCTAGCATCGCTAGGAACAAGTGGCCTACACAAGCAGTGTGAGGAGGAGAGTGTGACTCGTCCTATGAAGTTGACCTTGAGACCTTCAGATAGGAATTCTAGGATAGGACGTTCCCCATACCACCTCGTCAGGGTATGGGAGACACAACAGTATTAAGCTTAATACTAGGAGCACAAAGAAGCATTTGTTACCTGCAGAGGTTGAGGTCAGCTATGCGAGGACCAGGATGCTGCTTCCCCAAGAGAGGGGAGAATGAAGAAAGAAGTAAGGGTCAGACATACTCTTTCATTCACGCAGACTAAGACCGGGTAACAACGCCCTCAACCTACTGCTACTTGTCCAAAAAGGAGCCTGAGGTTAGACCAGCTGTTGTGCAGCCACCACAGGGCCGATAGAAAACGTATCAAGGCTCCTGTGGGTCACGTCTTGCAGGTAGTGGGCTGTGAAGGTCGTTTGACGCTTCCAGACCCCAGCTTGAAGTACCTGCGTCACAGAGAAGTTTCTCTTGAAGGCCAGGGATGTAGCAATACCCCTGACATCGTGGGCCCGAGGGCGACGTGACGGAGGAGGGTCAGGATTCAGGGCATGGTAGATAACCCTTCGAATCCAAGCTGAGATGGTGTTCCTGGTGACCCTCCTCTTTGTCCTGCCTGTGCTCACAAACAAAGCTCGCACATGAGGACGGACTGCAGCCGTTCTCTTCAAGTAGTGCCTCAGACACCTCACTGGACATAGTAGCAGCTGGTCTGGGTCGTTTGTTACAGAACGGAGACTCGCGATCCTGAAAGAGTCGAACCGAGGATCCGGCACTCCAGGATTCTGAGTCTTGGCCACAAACTCAGGGACAAACCTGAACGTTACCTCCCCTCATCCCCTTGAATGGGCGATGTCGTACAAGAGACCATGAAGTTCACTAACTCGCTTGGCCGAAGCCAAGGCGAGTAGGAAAGCCGTCTTCCAAGACAGGTGGCGATCGGAGGCCTGGCGTAATGGCTCGAAGGGAGGTCTCTTAAGAGACCTGAGGACTCGAACCACGTTCCAAGGAGGGGGTCTCACTTCCGACTGGGGGCAGGTAAGCTCATAGCTACGTATGAGTAAAGAGAGTTCTAGCGATGAAGAAATATCCACGCCCTTCAATCTGAAGGCCAAGCTTAAGGCTGAGCGATAGCCTTTCACTGCCGAGACAGAAAGGCGCATTTCTTCTCGCAGATACACGAGGAAGTCCGCTATTGCTGGAATAGTGGCATCGAGTGGAGAGATACCCCTTCCACGACACCAACCACAAAAGACTCTCCACTTTGCTTGGTAGACTCCCTCAGAGGACCTTCGCAGGTGCCGAGACATTCTCTCCGCAACCTGTTGCGAAAAGCCTCTCTCCGCGAGGAGACGCTGGATAGTCTCCAGGCGTGAAGCCGAAGCGAGGCTACGGCTCTGTGAGGGACGCCGGAGTGGGGTCGTCTGAGAAGCTCGTGTCGTGGATGAAGCTCCCTTGGGAGTTCCGTCAGGAGTTGCAGAAGGTCCGGAAACCATTCCGCGTGATGCCATAGCGGAGCTACCAGAGTCATGGAACAGATGACCGATAGTCTGGTCCTGTTGAGCACCCTTCTCATCAGACAGAATGGTGGGAAGGCGTACACGTCGATGTTGTCCCACCGTTGCTGGAAAGCATCTTGCCAGAGTGCCTTGGGGTCCGGGACTGGTGAGCAGTACAGGGGCAGCTTGAAGTTCAAGGCTGTCGCGAACAAGTCCACAGTCCGGGAACCCCACAAAGTCAGGACTTTGTTGGCTATCTGAGGATCCAAAGACCACTCGGTACTCACTATCTGCGAAGCCCTGCTCAGACTGTCGGCGAGCACATTCTTCTTGCCAGGAATGAAGCGAGCTGATAGTGTTATCGAGTGGGTTTCGGTCCACCTCAGAGTCTCTACTGCAAGATGGGATAGCTGTTGCGAAAAAGTGCCTCCCTGCTTGTTGATATAAGCCACGACCGTGGTGTTGTCGCTCATCACCACCACGGAGTGACCCGCCAGGGACCGTTGGAACTGCTGAAGAGCCAGAAAGACGGCCTTCAATTCTAGCAGATTGATGTGTAGGCACTTTTCTGATTCTGACCAAAGGCCTGAGGCCCTCTGGTTCAGAACGTGCGCCCCCCACCCTTCTTTTGACGCGTCCGAAAACAGAGTCAATTCCGGGGGGAGGACGAGAAGACTCACTCCCTTCCGCAGGTTCTCGTCGGCCAGCCACCACAGCAAGTCCGTCTGTTCCAGAGACCCCATTGGGATCAGAATGTCCGGGGAATCGGATCATTGATTCCACCGGGACTTGAGCCGCCATTGAAGGGATCTCATCCTGAGGCGCCTGTTTGGAACCAGACGGGCCAGGGAGGATAGGTGGCCCAAGAGACGCAACCACGATTGGGCGGGGAGTTCTTTTCGCCTGAGGAAAGGTTCCGCCACCCTCCTCAGCCTTGCTATCCGGTCGTCTGATGGAAAGGCTTTGTGGAGATTGGTGTCTATTAGCATGCCTAGATAAACCAGTCGTTGGGACGGCTGCAGAGAGGACTTCTCGAGGTTTACCACGATCCCCAGATCCTGGCAAAGATCCAGAAGCCTGTCTCGGTGCCGAAGAAGGGTCAACTCCGAGTCTGCTAGGATCAGCCAATCGTCCAGGTAACGAAGGAGACGAATGCCGTTCCTGTGCGCCCAAGATGAAATCAGGGTGAACACTCTGGTGAACACCTGAGGAGCTGTGGAGAGACCGAAACACAGCACCTTGAACTGGTAGATCTTGTTATCTAGGCAGAATCTCAGGTACTTCCTGGAAGACGGATGGATTGGGATCTGGAAGTACGCGTCCTTTAGATCCAGTGTACACATGAAGTCTTGTGGTCTCACTGCAAGTCTGACCGTGTCTGCTGTCTCCATGCTGAACCGGGTTTGTTTGACAAACCTGTTCAGAGCTGAGAGATCGATGACGGGTCTCCAGCCTCCAGTAGCCTTCTTTACAAGAAAGAGTCGACTGAAGAAGCCTGGGGAGCCGTCCACGACCTCCTGGAGAGCACCCTTCTCGAGCATGGTCTCGACTTCGGCCTAAAGGGCCAGCCCCTTTGCCGATCCCGTGGCATAGGAGCTCAACGACACTGGATTCGCTGTCAGGGGAGGTTGAGATGTTGTGAACGGGACGCGATAACCTTGGCCGATCACTGAGACCGTCCAAGCATCGGCCCCGTGTTGCTGCCACCTGCGGACGCAACGCTGAAGGCATCCCCCCACAGGTGGACATGCAGGGGGACTGCCACCCCTAGGGTTTGCGGCCGCGGCCGCCACCCCTAGGAGTCTTGCCTCCCCTGGAGGACTTACCGCCCCTCTTGACCTTGGCTGGAAAGGGCTGGGCCTTAGACACCACTCTCTTAGCTGCCGGTGCCTGTTTGAGAGCCTTACGAGGCTGTTGCTGCTGTTGTGGCGGGGCTGGAGGCTTATAGGGCCGAGTTGTAAGGGCCCTGTGGAGGAGGGAGTCCGTGCTGGATTTCCTCCACCTCTCAGCCGTTCGCTCCATGTCTTGAGGCTCAAACAGGCTCTCCCCAGAAGGGAAGCATGTCGGAGCCTACACACATCTACGGCGGGGACCTTCGGATGAGCCTCGTCCACAGGAGAAGGAGAGAGTACTCGTGCAGGAGAAGGGACCTTCGCGACCGACCTCTTGGGAACCAACTTCGCCCTGGGGGAAGTCACCACGAAGTCCACTCCTCTCTTTCTCTTTAGCGTAGGAGACACAGCCGTTGGTTTGTTACCCTGGCCGGCGAGTGCTGGTTTCATAACCCTCACTAATGCCCGTGCCAGTGGACCAAACCAAGTCTGCTGCTCCAAGGACACAGAGTCCGAAATCCTCGCTAAAGGGAAAGGGATCGGGCGATCCTTTGGAGTGGACACGACGGTACCTGCCTGAAAAGAAGGTGGGGAAGAATGCTGTACTAACCTCTCTTCGTCCTGCAATACCAACCTGTGTTTGGATGGAGGTGATCCCGAGTGCCGTCTAGGAGCACGCGTTCCTGCTACTACCACCGGCTGTGGAATTCGCCGCAAACGATGGTCGCGCGAGGGCGAATGGTCGCGTGGGTGCGCGGGCGCGCAGGCGAGCGGTCGCGCGGTCGCGCGGGCGCGCGGTCGCGCGGGCGAGCGGTCGCGCGGGCGAGCGGTCGCGCGGGCGAGCGGTCGCGCGGGCGAGCGGTCGCGCGGGCGAGCGGTCGCGCGGGCGAGCGGGCGAGCGGTCGCGCGGGCGAGCGGGCAGGCAATCGCGCGGGCGAGCGATCGCGCGGGCACGCGGGCGAGCTATCGCGCGGGCGCGCGGGCGAGCTATCGCGCGGGCGAGCGATCGCGCGGGCGCGCGGGCGAGCGATCGCGCGGGGGCGAGCGATCGCGCGGGGGCGAGCGATCGCGCGGGCGCGCGGGGGCGAGCGATCGCGCGGGCGCGCGGGGGCGAGCGATCGCGCGGGCGCGCGGGCGAGCGATCGCGCGGGCGAGCGATCGCGCGGGCGAGCGATCGCGCGGGCGAGCGATCGCGCGGGCGCGCGGGCGAGCGATCGCGCGGGCGAGCGATCGCGCGGGCGAGCGATCGCGCGGGCGAGCGATCGCGCGGGCGAGCGATCGCGCGGGCGAGCGATCGCGCGGGCGCGCGGGCGCGCAGGCGAGCGATCGCGCGGGCGCGCAGGCGAGCGATCGCGCGGGCGCGCAGGCGAGCGATCGCGCGGGCGCGCAGGCGAGCGATCGCGCATGCGAGCGATCGCGCATGCGAGCGATCGCGCATGCGAGCGATCGCGCATGCGAGCGATCGCGCATGCGAGCGATCGCGCATGCGAGCGATCGCGCATGCGAGCGATCGCGCAGGTGAGTGGGGGCGAGGGTGGGCAGGTAAATGAACGCGTGTCCGAGGCGACGAACGCAAGCGTTAGCGCGACGGTGAGGGTACGCGCTGCCGCGTAGGTGAGGAAGATCGCTGGCGATGTAGATCCACAGGTGATCGATGACGAGCTGGTGAGTGCAGTCGCTCAAGTTGGCGATGGCGCGATGTGGTATGTCGACGCACTGGCGTGCGATGGTGAGCAGCATGCGCAGGTGAATGACCGCGTAATGGTAAGCGATGGCGAGCAGCATGCGCAGGTGAATAATCGCGTGATGGGGTGCGATGGTGATCAGCATCCGCAGGAGGGCGATCGTTCAGGGGCGAGCGATGGCGAGCAGCATGCGCAGGAGGGCGATCGTGCAGGGGCGAGCGATGGCGAGCAGCATGGGCAGGAGGGCGATCGTGCAGGGGCGAGCGATGGCAAGCAGCATGCGCAGGTGGCCGATCGCGTGATGGGGTGCGATGGTGATCAGCATCCGCAGGAGGGCGATCGTTCAGGGGCGAGCGATGGCGAGCAGCATGCGCAGGAGGGCGATCGTGCAATGGCGAGCGATGGCGAGCAGCATGCGCAGGCGGCCGATCGCGCGATGGCGAGCTAGAAGCTGGCGAACCATGTTCCTTCAGGAGCGTTGGAGAACGTTGGCGCGCTAGCCGTCGCTGTTGAATAGGCGATACTAAGATCGCCTGTGCGCGCTGGGAAGCAGGTGAACGCTGGCGAGGAGGTAATCGCTGGCGCGTAGGTGATCGCTGGCGCGTAGGTGATCGCTGGCGAGCTGGAGATCGCTGGCGAGCAGAAGGTCGACGCGTGTCATGTGAAAGGACAGGTGGCGCGGCGCGTTCACGAGCAGGAA
The DNA here is from genome assembly GCF_036898095.1 of Palaemon carinicauda. NCBI lineage: Eukaryota > Metazoa > Arthropoda > Malacostraca > Decapoda > Palaemonidae > Palaemon > Palaemon carinicauda. The sequence goes on from NC_090768.1 coordinate 21,193,076, forward strand.
CTGGGAGCGAACATGTGTTTTTGACACACGCGCAGCACGATGTTGCGTAGCCACAGGACCAGGCAGATGGTGAGCAGGGAGTTCAGCAGGAACTAAAGGGTGGTCAGAGACCGCAGGGCGATGGTCCTCAAATGAGCGCTGACGCTCGGAAGAGAGCTGACGAGCAGGAGAGCGCTGGCGAGGGGGGCGAACATCAGGAGAGAGCCGACGAGCAGGAGAGTCTTGGCGAGCAGGAGAGCGCTGGCGAGCAGGAGAGCGCTTGTGCGCTAGCACTGCTCGCGTAAGGGAAGGATCCCTTAGCCCCGAAGGGACCGTTGCCCGTCGGGTGACGAGTTCTCCAGAGGGCGAAGATCTGGCAGGAGATGGTGAGCGGTCTGCAGAGAGGTTCAAGGAGGGCGGAGCTGTAGGTTGAGGCTGACGAGGAGAGTCCGCCCCGGAGGATGAAGACCCAAAAAGGCGCCTCTTAGTCCCCCTGTAAGGGGAAGGGAGGCCCTTGTGGCGTAGCGGACGGTGAGCCTTACGGCGGAGGCGGCCTCGGGGGAGATCGTCGGGACCATCGGTCCTCCGAAGGGGAGTCTCCGTTAAAGCACTTCCCTCAGAAGGAAGCTGAGCAGCAGCCGAGACCGAAGGACTCACTTCCCCCTTCGAAGGATGTACGGAAGGAGGAGGAGAGCCTTTAGCACCATCACCCGCAACAGCACCTGCGGCGGAAGGCCCAGCCACGTCGGAGGCCTCTGTCACCACGATGTCGACAATAGACAGAGGGTCTACCTCTGCTACCACCGGCGACTGCTTAACAGCGGCCCCCAACGAGACAAGGTCAATAAGAGCGACCCTGGAGGGCAAGCCCTTAAGCCCCAGGGACGACCAAATCTGTAAAAGATCATCACTGGATAAGGCATTATCAATAACCTCCCCCGGAGGAGGAGGGGGAACCGCCTCGCTATGGGAGGCGACGCCCTCTCCCCCCACCGAAGGTCGGGAAACAGAACAAGGGCCTGCGCTCCCACTCGGCCGACTCTCCTTAGGAGGCGGACGAGGGGGAGCTTCGGAGGAGGTTTGGGCGGCGGAAGAAGAGTCCCGAGAACCTTCCTCCTTCAAGGCTAACCCCGGAGGAGAACGGTCTCTCTTGGACTTCTTCTTACGCCGACGGCCAAACCTCTCCCACTGGGAGGCAGACCACTCCCTGCACTCACGGCACATGTTCTCCTGGTCACACCGTCGGCCCCGACATTGAGGGCAGAGGGTGTGCGGATCCGTATTTACGTCCGACATGAAAGTCCCACAAGGACGACCGGAACTCCAGGGCATGTACGCATTGTAAAGAAATAACTGAAGGTCAACTTCCAACCAACACACACGCTGAAAAGAAAAAGCAGAAAATTAAAGGCTGTCACGAAGGCGATGAGCAGACACGTCTGATCACCGCCGAGCCAAAAGTGAAGTGAAGCAAGTCACTGGTGTGTGGAGGGGGGAGGGGTAGCAAGCTACCCTTCCCCACCCCCCGCTAACTAGCGCGGGGGTAATTAACCCTCGTTAAAACTATTGGCTCGTCATTTCAGCTGCGCTAAAAGTAAACCCTTTGTAAATAGCGTGGTTTGTATTTCGGTTACGGAACAAACTTAATTTTAGGAAACACATTAACAGATGGCAGGAAATATTAACACTTAACTTTACGATAAACTTAAAATCAAAGTTCTTCTATTTTTGCCTTTTTCTAATTTTGTTTTTTCTTTTACTTTACGTTTTTTACTTTCTAAATTTAATTAACTACATATTTTCTTCATCACTGCCACTTTTCTTTTATTTCTTATCTTGCACTTGGTCTACTTCTACTGAAGACCTCTTTAAAATAATCATCCAAAGAAGCTTGTTTCTGCCAGCTTCTTAAAATTTTCCTGAAATTACTCAAGCAAATGTCATTACAGCATTCAAGCGCACGACCTGTGATAATTTTTTCTGGGTGTCTCTTTTCTAAAAAAGCCCCCATTTTATAGTAGCTATCTAGAACCTTAATTTCTACCGTTGACAGTGGATTATCCTCCTACCCATCATCGATAGAATACTCTTCCTGAACGATGTTCACTCGCATGGCCTCCAACTCCTTTAGGTCGTCCAGAGTAAATTACTCTTGGTGGTCCTCAATAAGCTCATTGATGTTGGCCTCAACAACTTCCAGACCCATGTTTATCCCGAGTGTAACAATCTTGGCAACCTCAGATTGAGCAACAGGTTCGGGATCATCAACATTTTCGGCTTCGTCTTTAGCTTGACCTTCATGGAAGCCCTCGAAATCTTGTGCGGAGAAGGCATCAGGCCACAGCCTCTTCCACCAGAGTTCAAAGCGCGCCTCGAAACCTGCTGCCAAGCTTGATCGATGATTTTGAGGCATATCACAATATCGAAATGTTCCTTCCATAAATGACGAAGGGTGGGGTTTATGCTCTCTGTGATTTCAAAAGTATAAAGCTTCTTAAAGTTTGAAACCACTTGCTGGTCCAAGGGCTTGGGGAGAGAGGTGGTGTTAGGTGGAAGAAAGAGAACCTTGATGAAGGAATACTCTGCTACGAAATCTTCCTCGTGGGCAGGAGGATGAGCAAGGGCATTGTCCAACACCAGCAGGACTTTCAAAGGGAGGCGATTCTCTTCCAAATACTTTTTCACAGTCGGGCCGAAAAAACATTTACCCACTAGGTGAACAAGTGTCTTGTTACCCAGGCTTTTCCATTAGCCCTCCATAACACGTGAAGATTATCCTTAGTCACTTTGTGGGTCTTGAAGGCTCAAAGAGTATCAGTGATACACCAGCAGGGGTTTCCCCTTAAAATTACAACTACCATTTGCATAGAGTGCAAGGGTAAGCCTGTCCTTCATAGGCTTATGCCCGAGTAGCCTCTTTTCTTCTGCCATGATGCACGTTCGACAAGGCATCTTTTCCAAAAACAGCCCCGTTTCGTTGTAGTTGAAGATTTGCTAGGGACTGTAACCTTCCCGGACAGTCAACTCGTCAAACATCTGAACAAAGGCTTCGGCCGCTTTCGTGTCCAAGCTTGCAACCTCCCCATGATGCATCACTGAATGAACGCCAGAGCGTCTCTTAAATTTTTCAAACCAGCCACGAGAAGCCTTGAACTCAGGGGGTGCCTGCTTTAATGTTCCTTCTCCTGCGTCGGCTTCGGCCTCAGCAGGCACAAAATCACCGAAAATGGTGCTAGCTTTCTTTGTCCTTTATGCAGACACGCAGCAGTCTCTCCATCTCATCGTGGACGTGGCTCCTCTTGCTGGAGAAAACACTCACGCCCTTAGAAGGTGTTGCTGCTTTGATGGCTTGCTTCTGCTTCACGATCATTCCTATCGTAGAGAGATTTCAGCCTTATTCCTTAGTGATCACACTTAAGCGCATGCCAGCCTGGTATTTCTTAGTTATTTCCATCTTCGTCTCCAAAGAAAGCATCATCCTCTTCTTTCCCTGGACATCAGCAACTCTCTTGGACCCATGGCCAATAACAATGTAATATCCCACACAATACAGTTCAATACAGTAGTAATGAAAGTGAAACCGAAATCACAAACACCAAGTCAATACCACTGCTGAAATGAAATGGAAGAGGAACGTCAATGCGTAGATGCATGATGGAATACAGTACAGTAGATGTTGACCAATAGGAGAGCTGGATCTTATGATAGTAACTAGCATCTGAGTAGGGAGATAACCAATGAGAGAGCAGGAGGATGGTGGCATACGAATTTTAAAATCAGTCTCAGACATGGTAGGGCTCTCTTACCGTACATCCTTTCGTTGTCCGAAACACTTTTTGTGATGCAAGACATAAAATTCTTCGCATCTCGTTTCGCAGAGTGAAAATTTCTTGAGCAAATTCTTTCGTGTCGAGAGGTATACAGTATACAGGTGTAACCATAGACACCTTCGACCTTTACCACTGATATAAAGTAAAACCAATTAAGATATTGAGACTATAATCATAAAATGAGAGGATTTATTATCAGTTTAGTTTTAAACCGATGCGGTGTTCAACATAAAGTACAGTACAAACAAATTTATGCTTTGTTACATTACTAACACACCCAATATAACCATTGTAACTTAAAAATATAAGAAAAAGATCAAACAGCCTTGGATAGGGCACAACAGTATGACTACTCATTTTGGCTGAAGAAAAGTTTAGTCTTTGACAGGCAAGGTGTCATTACTAACCGTCAACTACCTCATTAAAGATTCCAACGGCTGTTCCAGTTCACAAAGGACATTCCCTATATCAAAGGACGAAAGGTTTGTATACATGTAAGAACAAAATATTTGGGGTGTATGTATGATAGCAGCCACCTGTATGTTTGATTACGGCTAACATAGAATACAGCAGTGTAAAGGGGGTCGCAGGAGGGCGTTAGCACCCTGTTAGGTAAGTAGGTAAGGACACGGCTTCTAGGTCAAGTTTGGGGGGAAAGTTAAGGTTAATTAATGTCCATTTTTAATCGATACGGGAGAAACTGGCCGCGGATATACAAAGGCTCCAAATGTTAATAATGATGATGATGAGCATGTACAGTAAAAATAAACACTTACTGTCATGAATATATCTAAAACACAAATACAGTAGAAGTGATTTGCTATACAGTAATAACAAAATACAGTACTAAAAGCTGAAAAATGATATTTTGATTATAAAATAAATTTTTGAATATACTTACCCGGTGAATATATAATAGCTGACGTCTCCGACGGCTCGACAGAATTCAAAAACTCGCGAGCGATCGCCATGAAGGTAGCGGGTGTGCCCACCAGCGCCGACTATCGGCCAGATACCGCATATACATGGAAACAGCTCCAGTTCTTCTCATCCCGCTGGGTCTCTATCGGGGAGGAAGGGGGGGCCTTTAATTTATATATTCACCGGGTAAGTATATTCAAAAATTTATTTTATAATCAAAATATCATTTTTAAATATTAAACTTAGCCGGTGAATATATAATAGCTGATTCACACCCATGGTGGTGGGTAGAGACCAGTATTAATACAGTTTACGGCGTATATGCTTAGAGTTTTTGACAGTTATATCATAACAAAACCCAAATAAATATAGGTACCTGGTAAGGAAGCTGACTCTAACGATTACTCTGCCTTGTTAGTCCGCTTTCCTCACGAAGCCCAGCCATCCTCTTAGGATGCTGAAAGACTCCCAGGAGCTGAAGTATCCAGGGCGACAACCCATACAACAGGCCCTCATCAAAACCCTTAATCTGGGCGCTCTCAAGAAATGACATTTGACCACCCGCCAAATCAAAAAGGATGCGAAAGGCTTCTTAGCCTTCCGTACAACCCAATTAAAAACATTTCAAGAGAAGATTAAAAGGATATTGGAATTAAGGGAATGTAGTGGTAGAACCCTTACCCACTACTGCACTCGCTGCAACGAATGGACCCAGTGTGTAGCAGTCCTCATAAAGAGTCTGGACATCTTTTAAGTAAAATGACGCGAATACCGACTTGCTTCTCCAAAAGGTCGCGTCCATAATACTTCGCAGAGATCTGTTTTGCTTAAAGGCCACGGAAGTTGCTATAGCTCTTACTTCGTGCGTCTTAACCTTAAGCAAGCAACGATCTTTTTCACTCAAGTGACAATGAGCCTCTCGGATTAAAAATCTAATAAAATATGACAAAGCATTCTTTGACATAGGCAATGAAGGCTTCTTAACTGAGCACCACAAGGCCTCAGATCCACCTCGTAAGGATTTAGTCCGAGCTAAATAAAACTTCAGAGCTCTAACTGGACACAGCACTCTTTCAAGCTCGTTGCCTACGATCTCTGACAGGCAAGGTATATCAAATGACTTAGGCCAAGGACGAGAAGGCAGTTCATTTTTGGCCAAGAAAACCAAGCTGAAGTGAACATGTGGCTTTATCTGTAGAAAAGCCGATGTTCCTACTGAAGGCATGGATCTCACTGACCCTTTTAGCCGAAGCCAAGCACACTAAGAAAAACGTCTTGAGGGTGAGATCCTTCAGGGAGGCTGAATGTAATGGCTCAAACCTGTCGGACATTAGGAACCTTAGGACCACGTCTAAGTTCCATCCAGGAGTTGCCATACGACGCTCCTTAGAGGTCTCGAAGGACTTAAGGAGATCTTGGAGATCTTTATTATTGGACAGATCTAAGCCTCTATGTCTGAACACAGACGCCAACATGCTCCTGTAGCCCTTAATAGTGGGCGCTGAGAGGGAGCGAACATTTCTCAGATATAGGAGAAAGTCTGCAATTTGGGCTACAGAGGTACTGGAAGAGGAAAAGGATGATGACTTGCACCAGTCTCGAAAGACTTCCCACTTCGACTGATAGACCTTGATGGTAGATGCTCTCCTAGCTCTCGCAATCGCTCTGGCTGCCTCCTTCGAAAATCCTCGAGCTCTTGAGAGTCTTTCGATAGTCTGAAGGCAGTCTGACGAAGCGCGGGGAGGCTTTGATGAAGACTCCTTACGTGGGGCTGCCGTAAGAGATCCATCCTTAAAGGTAGACTCCTTGGAACGTCTACCAGCCATTGAAGTACCTCTGTGACCCACTCTCTCGTGGGCCAGAGTGGAGCAACCAATGTCAACCTGGTCCCTTCGTGAGAGGTGAACTTCTGCAGCACCTTGTCTAGGATCTTGAAAGGTGGAAAGGCATAAACGTCCAGGTGAGACCAGTCCAGCAGGAAAGCGTCTATGTGAACTGCCTCTGGATCTGGAACTGGAAAGCAGTAAGTCGAGAGCCTCTTTGTCAGAGAGAGTAGCAAAAAGATCTATGGTGGGTAGACCCCATGTCATCCATAGCTTCTCGCACACAGTCTTATGCAACGTCCACTCCATGGAGATGACTTGTCCTCTTCTGCTGAGGCCGTCCGCCAAGACATTCATTTCTGCACAAATCTCGCCAAAGGAGAGATGTTACTGCCTTAAATGGAGTTCCTTCTGATCCGTGGATCAAAGACCCGAGCCTTCCAGACTGTCCAGTGGAGCTCCCTAACCCAAATCCGCTGCATCTGAAAACAAAACATGGTTTGGGTTCTTGATCGCAAGAGAAAGACCTTCTCGAAGTCTGATGTTGCTGTCCCACCAAGTCAGACATGTCTAGACTGAGTTGGAGATTGGGAAAGAGATACTCACTAAGCCCTTCTCCTTGTTCCAATGTTTTAGATGAAATAGGAAAGGGCATAGGTTGAGTCTCCCCAGAGAGATAAACTACTCCAGCGATGAAAGAGTTCCCACGAGGCTAGTTCAAACTCATACAGGGCAACTGTTTTTCTCTTGCAAGTGAAGGACTTTTAACAGAGCTTGTTCCATTCTTGCGGGAGACGAAAAGGGCCGAAAAATCAGACACTGTATCTCCATTCCCAAAAAAGGAATAGTCTGGGATGGGATACTGTAAGTCACGACTTCTCTACGTTCACTATGAGACCTAGCTCCTTGGTTAGGTCTAATGTCCATTAGAGGCTCTCCAGACAGCGATATAATGACGACGCCCTGATTAGCCAGTCGTCAAAATAAAGGGAGGCTCTGAATCCTCAAAAATGTAGAAAGCTTGCTACATTTTGCAAGGGCCTTGCAAAAACAAGAGGAGCAGGAATGAGGTCGGAGTACAGTGCTCGACAGTGGTACATTACTTTCCCGTCCACAAACCTCAGATGTAGTTGAAAGTTTGGATGAATCGGGATGTGGAAGTATGCATCCTGAAGGTCGAGAGAGACCATCCAGTCGCCTTCCCTTAATGCTGTCAAGACAGCTTGGTAGTCTTCATCGTGAAGTTTGTCTTGACAATGAACACATTGAGCGCACTTACATCTTAAGTACTCCTGCAGTGAACGTGGCTGCCAGATCATTGGAGCCATCCCTGATAGTCTTGTTCCTGCAGAGAACGTGGCTGTCAGATCATTGGAGCCATCCCTGATAGCCTTGTTCATGCATGACATAATTGTACAGCAAAACTTCAAACGCTCAAAAAACTCCTAACAGGTGGTCTAGCTCTGAAGCCGACCATAAAATCTTGGAGCGTCTCATGGCCAGGCGCCGGAGAGAGTCTATGAGGCTTGAGAAGTCTCTCTGGGCAGAGGCAGGAACTCCCAAGCTGAGAACTTCTCCCGTGTCATACCAGACGATCGCTCTATAAGCCAGTTTAAAAGGAGGGAAAGCAAAGGCTGTCTCCCCCAAACTCCTTCTGGTGATCAACCAGTCGCCTAGCAAACGTAAAGCTCTCTTAGAAGAGCGAGAGAGCACTAGCTTAGAAAACAACGGCTTCGAAGTAACTAGGCCTAGTGTAAACTCTGACGTTTAGGCGAACGAGGAGCAGCAGTTACAAAATGGTCCGGACAAAGATCCTTAAAAATCAGCATGATTTATTTAAAGTCCATAGAGGGCTGAGCAGCTTTAGGCTCCTCTCCGTCTGACAAAGTCCCCAAGGGAATATCAGTAGGAGGGGGATCAGCAACTTCCTCATCTGAAGGAACCTCGTCCGACAATTGCCGAGTCTCAAGCAAGGGAGAGACCTGCCGTGGTGGCAATGCTTGACAAGCAGAGTCCACACGCAAAGGAGCATCAGTAGCAGTCAAGGACGATACGTCATGTAACTGCTTAAAGGACTGACCAGCAACAACAACAGGTGCGGGAGGACGCTCGACGTCAAGTCGAGACTGCCTTGACTGCCTAGATATAGCAGTTAAAACAACTCTTGACTGCGGTGCTTGACGTTCAACGTCAAAACAAGGCAACTGAGCTGGTTGGCGAACGTCCTGAACGTCAACACGAGACTGCGGCAGCGGCTGAACGTCAACACGAGGCTGCGGCAGCGGCTGAAAGTCAACACGGGACTGCAGCGAGTGAGGATCCAAGTCACGTGACTGACGTGACAAACTACCGACATCACGTTTCATAACGTCAAAAGGACGAGTAAATGCTCATTTGGGCGGCTGACGGCCAGAGTCTCGTTTAGTGTAACGGCGACTCGAAAGCGAAGGTTCATCGTGAACCTGCTCAACGTCATACTTCTCCATAAGGGAGGCAAGCTTAGTCTGCATGTCCTGCAGGACAACCCATTTAGGATCAACAGGAGTCGGAACGGGCCGAGACGACGGTAACGTCTGTGTTGGCAAAACATTGCCTTTACCGCGACCCTCGGACCCCGTGTTACGCTTGCGTTTAATAGGCGAACCGTCTTCCGACGACTGCAAAGGGTCAGAGCTGTCCCCATGGCTACAGCCAGGACGCTGGACCTGTCCTGAAGGGACTGACTTCCGCTTTAAGGGTCTAGAAACTTTGCTCCAAGGTTTCTTTTGCGAGAAGCCTTCGGATGACGAGGAGAAAAACAGCCTCGCTCGTCTTATGGTAGGGGCGATCTTGCTAGACACGCCCGATACCATAGAGGGAACGTTTGTTCGTTGGTTAAAGCCTCTCGTCCCCATAAGTCCTTTGACATTACTTCTCCCTGGTAGCATGGGAGCCTGAAAGAGGTCTCGGACTAGGTGAACGACAAGCACGAACAGACGAACCCTCGGTCGCAACACTAAAAAACACTTTGCGCAATTATCACTTTATCACTACGATTTTCTGTTTTTGCACTTACTTCACTGAAATCGTATTTTTTAATAATTTCACATTAGGCATGAATAAAAAACTGATTTCTACCTGAAGCACGCAATTCTCCCCTACATCAAAAGGTTATAATTGCGAAATGAGTCGTATAATGTAAGCACATTAGTACAAGCAAAAATCAGTAAACATATATATCGAATAAAACGGAAATATATAAAGTTAAAAGGATCAGTGACTGGGGAGGAGACTAAACACTAGTTCATTAAAGACTACGTTTTCAATCTCTCACCGTACAGTGCCTTGGGACGAGAATAAAAACTAAAAACGTTTTATCCTTTCTCCCCGTACAGAGACTTGGGACGAGAGTAAAAAACTGAATTGAGAACAACGTTACTCGCTTGGGACGAGAATAAAGATCGGAACGTTCTCTCTTCCTCTCTCTCTCTCTCTCTCTCTCTTGATTTCACACAGAAGAGAAATGCCCACTCACCCTTCGTCAATAAACAGGTTATTTGACCAAAGGAAAAAACTGAAAGGACTAAGAAATTGAAAATTAACAAGTTCCTTTAAATTAGTATTTAAAAAACTTCAGTTTGAAAGAAGAATGAACAAAACGTCAAAATCGATTTACTCTTTCTGCAAAGTGAAACCGTGATTCTCTCTTTCTCTATCGTAACGATAGAGCGCAAACTGCGTAGCATAAATAAACCAAACGTTAGTTCATCTTTGAAACAGCACGAAGACTATTCAAAGAAAATCTTTCATAAAATATCTACTAAAAAATATTCATTTCATAACTCTTACAGAGCAAATGATTTAAACTTAACGAAAATAAAAGTTGAATGGGCTCAACGTTGTTTAACTTCGGTTTCCAAGTTAGGACCGCCTACTCTCGGACTAGGGGAGGAATAGGTAAGGCCGCATATAAACAAAAATGATATTTTGATTATAAAATAAATTTTTGAATATACTTACCCGGTGAACATACAATAGCTGACGTCTCGGACGGCTCGACAGAAAAACACAAAAACCCGCGAGCGACCGCCACGAAGGCCGCGGGCGCGCCCACCAGCGCCAACCATCGGCCAGACACCGCACACACATGTAAAATATATAGAGGAAAATCTATAATTAACAACAACAATTTATAACGTGATAAGATAATTGCTAAAAGCCTAAACACACTTCCGTACACTAAGGGAAGGGTCGCCCATCTTTACTCTATGGAAAAAACCAGAGATAAAAGAGCAAGGGCAAAACACTTTTACTCTCCTTTCAAAAGCATATCTTTTGAGGATAGTATTGAATAATCCAACACGGCGAAAGCAATAAAACCAAAACCAAGTACTTCACCAATTCGGTAGAAAACTCGAGGACATAATAGCGAGTGGAATCGACTTGTCGATGAAACCGACAGAGAAGAACTGGAGCTGTTTACATGTATATGCGGTATCTGGCCGATAGTCGGCGCTGGTGGGCACACCCGCTACCTTCATGGCGATCGCTCGCGAGTTTTTGAATTCTGTCGAGCCGTCGGAGACGTCAGCTATTATATATTCACCGGCTAAGTTTAATATTTAAAATGAAATAATACATAACATAAAAAGTATGTGTTCATGTATGACTAGGGAAGACACGTACAGTTTACAGTAAACAATGATGATAATGAAATCAGTGGCCATCCTCTTCTTTCTATACCGACTGACTATAGACCTCAGGATGTTGTTCATTTTGTATGGTTGACAGACAGTAAAAGCAAAGAATAATTCATCCTGTAAAATTATTCTTTGACTTCAATGGAACTACGGAGAGCTGAGGTAAAGATTTTTATGATAATGATGGGATGATAATGGAGCTAATGGTCACCATCTTTTCTTTCCCTACCCACTAACTATAACTTACATGCTCCATTATTTTCAACCTTGAAGAGATTTGTTCAGCACAGTGATTTTAGCATGGCAGGTGTTCTGATACTATCATGTATCTAATTGTGCAATGCCTATGGAATTAACTTACTACCCCTTAGAAGAGTTTAAAATCCTTTTGTTTGAAAAATAATAAAATAAAAACTTCCTTACATCAACTTCTTGGTTCATTAAGTATCCACGGTCTCTGCTGGACTAATGAAAACTGCACACTGTACTCAAATTGTATTTGAGTACAGATTTGGTAGAGATGTCATAATGCTGCAAAGTAGTAGAGAACAGATAACGACCACCTGAAAATAATAATACATTACAGTGATAAAAGACACTGGAGAATAGCTAAATCTAAAAGTCTATAAAAGAAATAACAAATTATCTTTAATATTATTATACTGTATTTAACACTTTAGAAACCCAAGGAAAAATTCTTCATTACATATGAAAAGTAATTTGTAATTTTCCTAACTATGCATGCAAACCAGAGTCATTTAATTAAGAAATTGATTTAACCACAGCTGGAACTCAGCAGTCAAAACTTATAACGAGGTGTCATCACTCGGCAGTAGCCACCAATTATAGGCTGGTGTCAGGGAAGCCTCGGCTCCTTACCAGTACACTAAACAGTTACCAATTGCAACTGGGACTTTCGGGGGAGGTGATGTTAAGGGACCCAGGTTTACTGTATATACTTAGAAAAAATACAAATTACTTTTATCATTAGTGATTTGTTCATACTGTATATGAATACAAACCTTCATCCTTTGATTAGGATACTCACCCTTGGGTGGGAGAAAGTTCCTCTTACCAAACTGACTGACTAAAATCCCAGGATTGTTGATATTGGACCTGATTCTGCACAGAGAATAGCACCCTAGAAACCTTGTGAACCAGGGTCGAAAGTACCGTCGGGCTCGTGGCCCAGACAACCAAGGGTGTTGCAAACTAAAATCTCTCAATTGTAAGTCTGTTAAGCAAGTCATGCACAAATTGATGGGTTTGCCAAAACATATCTATTCTCTCCCATGTAAGAAGGATCATGGAATGGACACTTCTATTAAATATTCAATAACTTTCTTGAGGGTACACTCGGGCACACTATTCTATCTTTTTTTTCCTCTTGTTTTGTTATGAGAATTTAGTTTATATAGGAGATATTTAATCTAATGTTACTGTTCTTAAAATATTCTATTTTTCCTAGTTTCCTTTCCTCAATGGGCTATTTTCCCTGTTGGAGCCCCTGGGCTTATAGCATCCTGCTTCTCAAACTAGGGTTGTAGCTTAGCAAGAAATAATAATAATAATAATAATAATAATAATAATAATAATAATAATGATAGAATAGCTGCTAGTTAAAGATGGGGGCTACATGTAACTACATTTGTCCAGCTATATGGTACTGTATACCAACAACTATACCCCAGGAGAGAGGAAGAGAGTAAAGGAACCATGACTCCTCTTTCAAACTATAATTACATTGTAAACACTATCTTAGAAAAGAAACTTTTGGTCCTGAAAAGGAACTAAGGTCACTACACCACTGGCTGAGCAGCGATTATCACAGGCCCGAGTGTCTAAAATAAGCTGCTAGTACATTCCCACAAATAATGGGTCATAAATATGGTCTGACACATCCATACTACAGTGAAAAGGCTTGAACCACCAAGAGATTTTTCTAGAAGGCAAGAATAGTACCTAATCCTCTGATCTCATGGGTGTGTACCTTAACTTTTTCAGATACGCCAGGGGATCTAGGGTGTAATGCTCTATTAAAAGTTTCTCACAGTCAAAAGGAGATTGTATTTTTGGGGACTCAACCAAAAGGAGATTGTATTTTGGGGGACTTTTCTTTCTCTATGGGGTTGTGGTAGCCTATACGTCTACCTGCTGATGACCCCCCAGCCCTCCCTGGTAGAGGGAGATTGTGAGCTAATCAGTCTCTAGGGTATTGTCCTGCTAAGGCATTGTCACTGTCCCTTGCCTCTGCTATTCATGAGTAACCTTTAAACCTAACTAGTACTTACGAACAGGT
>NC_090768.1:21211606-21236606 GCF_036898095.1 Palaemon carinicauda
ATTTCAAATTGTGTCAAATCATTGTGAACTTCAGTCAATGGCTTAATGTTCTTCATTGATCCCAGCAATCGCACAAGAATGTAGTTTCCACGGTGGACAGTTTCAAATTGGGGGTTCCTTTTAAACATTTTACACATCTTATTTAAAGTTAATAAACATTTCCAAAATATAACGAGATCATGATGACTTGAGGAAGAATGAAAAGCCGAGATCTTAAAAAGTGGAGGTAAAAATGTATAGGCCTACATTATATATATATATATATATATATATATATATATATATATATATATATATATATATAGGTATATATATATATATATATATATATATATATATATATATATATATGAGAGAGAGAGAGAGAGAGAGAGAGAGAGAGAGAGAGAGAGAGAGAGAGAGAGAGAGAGAGAGAGAGAGAGAGAGAGAGAGAGAGAGAGAGACTGTAACATTGATCTCATGCAAATAATTTCGTTACTTGGGAATTATTTAAAAAAATATATATATAATTACTCATATCAATTTAACATAAAACCAACACTTTCCGTCATTTCACTTTGAAATTAATCAGTCAACCAAAAACACAGGAATTGATTACGCACTGTCACTGTGAACGCCAATTACAACCATGTGTTGAAAATACGAGAAAGGGTCCTGCATTAAAGCTTTCGTGCTGAGCGAATTACGGGACTTAATAACGTCAAAACATTAATATATTAATTACAACGTTCATTTATTATAAGGGAACTGTGCACGTGCTGTAGTAGTTTATATCACACAGTTGGTAATTTCTCCGAGAACAACAATATCGGGTTCTTTAAACGTCCAGAGTGCCAGAAATTTTACCACTTGAAATTAAATATGTCTGGTTTCAGTTAGTTTCATCAGAATAAATACTCAGCAGGACGTCGGCTGGGCAAGGCCAACCCCCAATGTGGTGCTAAGTATATTAATTATTGTTTTTGAGTGACTAAAAATTAAAATCAAGATGTGTGATGTTGTAAATTGTTAAATTAGATGGATTTGTTTACAGAAAAATGCAATTAAATGTGATTATACTGTAAATATTGTGATTGTAAAGAATATGTAATTTAACTTTTTAATAAAAAGAAAAAAAACAGCAATGGCCTCTCAGTAAACAGCTTAAACTCATGGTCCAGGTCTGGGATAGATCTGCTGCCCTGCGAATCCCAGGCAAACACATAACCACTGTAATAGCCAAGAGGCTTAGTACGTCCCTGAGGAAAACTGGGGACTACTATTTTCTATATGCTTCGATAATGAGTATTTGACGATAAACGAGCAATGAGCGTTGTGAGATTGTGAATGCCTTGGATAGTATATATTACAATGACTGAAGGTCCTTTAAGTATAGGGCCCTTAGAATAAAAGCGAGTATAGTAACACCTAAAGTTCTCTTGCTGACACGATGGGGTGACCTCACCGCCAACCTTTTGGAACATATGTTCAGCTACCGTAGACAAATGGCTCACATTTGGTAGGCCTTTCTAACCCCAATCAACCTAGGTGTGAATAAGTAGACCTAACAACATACGGTAGGTTCAACAACGTCGAATGCTGGGGTCACACCCTTTATAAAGTTAATATAACGAATGCGTGGATGAACGTATCATTGCTAAAATAATAATAATAATAATTATCATTATTATTATTATTATTATTATTATTATTATCATCAGGTAAACTACAACCCCAGTTGGAAAACAAGACGTTATAAGCCAAAGGGCTCCAACAGGGAAAAACAGCCCAATGAGCAAAGGAAATAAATAACCGATATAAAAAGTAATGAACATTTAAAATAAAATATTTTAAGATCATTAACGGCATTAAAACATTTCATATATAAACTATAAAAAGACATGTCAGTCTGTTCAACATAAAAACATTTGCTGCAACTTTGAACTTTAGAGGTTCTACCGATTCAACTACCCGAATAAGAAGATCATTCCACAACTTGGTCACAGAATAAAATTTCTAGAGTACTTTGTAGTATTGAGCCTCATGATGGAGAAGGCCTGACTAGTAGAATTAACTGCCTGCCTAGTATTACGAACAGGATGGAACTGTCAAGAAAGACAATGTAAACGATGATCAGAATTATAAAAAAATCTTATGCAATATAAATCGTGATCACCATGTAAAATCGTCAAATGTCACCCCATTACCTCTATTGATCAACTGATCTATACCAATTAATTTTGTCCTTTAATATTTACAAAAGAATAAATTGATGTGCTGCAAAACCATCACTTTCGTTCTCAGCTGACGGGAATATTTTATCTGAGAGTGGTGCTTAATCTACCACAGAGTGGGGTTCCCCTGCAGTACAGGACAGAAAAATTAGCCCCTGAAGTAAACTAACCCAACCGATTACAGTTCAATAAGGTGGTCCTCTGCATCTAAGCATTTAACCTACACGGCAAGCAAATATTAGGTTGACACGACTAACACCTATCATTAAGGATGCAACTTTTCAACGGCACATTAATACTGATAGTTTTTATGGTTGCAGGCCTAGTTTTAACAGACAGGATATAATTACATATTACATAACCATACAAATAACACCGAGGTACTTTCACTACAATATCTAGGTTGTCTATCCCTAATTGCACGACTGGGGCTACTTACACAATTGTCAGGAGTGCAAAGTAAAAATCCCATGATTTCAGTAGGCCTAGGCCTATGTATGCTTCAGTGGGAAGCACACAATGCTTACTGCCAGCAACTACCCAAGCATTAATATTTCAAGATAAGAAAGAGTACGTTTCTCTGTTGCTCATATCTCCACCTAACTATAATTGTAAATGTCAACAATAATTTGGCAATTACAATTCAAATTAATGAACCTTTGAAAATCAAAGTTACGTTTACAAACGTTACGTCATTGTATTTTGTATGCAAACATGAACATTTTGGAAACCGACAAGGAATTTTTCTATATTTATTGGTACGTAGCAACAGCTGGTACAAAATGCTGTTGGTCAAGGGGAAAATAGCCCGTTGACAAACAACCAAACCACGTAACATACATCGCACACTCACAATGGCTTAACTTGGTTCAAACCGCTTTGCAACATCACTAATAGTAATCTAACAGGACATCAAACTATATATAACATGACGAGTAAGAGCAAAATACCTTGCGAATTGACGTTCCTCGATATGGAGTTTGTGGTATTTAATCCAAAAGTCCATTTAATTGAACACCGATAAAAAATTTGTTGGGGAAATGACCTTGACAGACTTCCATGTTCTTTTGCAATCTTCAAGACACTCTACCGACTACAGAGGAGCGTTGCGACATGCCAATCGTTAAGTCTTTTAAAAAGTAACTGGTATTGTGAAGTTGGTGTTTCTATCTAGTTTCTAGAAACTGATCTTAAAAGGACACACTACTAAAGGTTAATTTTGACCCAGCAATGATTTTACCAGCAACAAGAATTTTAGATGAACATAGTTGGATTTAAAACAATGAGGTACCGAGACATGTTTCCATCACACATCCAAACCTTGCAATGAAGAAGCAATTATATATTATGAGAATTATCAAATCAATTGCATAACTTAACATGTAGACTAATGTGAGCATAAAATCTCAACTTGTGATTCATTTATGATGTTCAATACAGTATAAACATATATATCAAATCGTCCGCCCACTGTGCGAAATAAGATTGGAACGCTTTACGTAGTTACTGCCAGATTTTAAAGAATTATAATGTTGGGATGAATAAATATACCATGAGATGCAAATAAGTGGAAAAATTTTAATATCAAATAAACCCTAACTAGAAATTCTATATGCTAATTGACATTATTATTCACCAAAACGTATGTAAACCTTACATCTGGCACACCTGACATCATTGCATCGTACGTCCGACATCATGACCCGTGTTTCGACTTTAGAACCCCGTAACTTCCATGAGAACTTGGAAAAATGGCGCAATCTGTCCATGAGTATCATTTGTTATTGTGATTCGCGTTAAATTTCGACATATTTTCCCGCGTAACTATAGTTTAATGAAGCAATAACTGGCCACTGCAACTCTATACGGTGAGTTCTTGCAATTAATCCATGCTACAGGTTTGGTATTAAACTTCATTTGAGGTCCACAGGTAGTAATACTATGGTTAGCCAACCCACCACTCAACCATGATATGACGAGCTTAAGCAATATCACATTACAGCATTATTTTTATTTTGACTCTAAACACCGATAATCCCGTTTGTAAATTTCTTACTTTGACGTCGCCAATCGTTAAAATTATCTGAAATGCCTAGTGGTGTAATTATCTATACTAGACAATGAATGGCTATCGATGGCTATACTAGACAATGAATGGCTATCGATGGCTATACTAGACAATGAATGGCTATCGATGGCTATACTAGACAATGAATGGCTATCGGTGGCGGATGTTTTGGAGAAACAAAACGTCGATTTCTCTGAAAGATGCGTAGGTTTCAAACTAGCGGATAACCCCCCCCCCCCCCACACACACACTAAAAAAAAATTCTCCTATACATTTTTATGGCATTTTAGTGTTCAACATGCCGACGAATTTTTGTGAGTTAGTTTAGTGTAATCAGACACTATCAGAAATCCCAAATGCCTTAAAACTTGAATTGGTTACATACTATACATGGAAATCTTTGCTTCAAATCAGTCGTTGGCTATATTTTGAGATGTTACAATTTCAGTAAAAATTCTTGGAAATGGGCTGAGAGGGAGATGTATTTAAGTGAACAAATTGTTGATTGAGACTTACTTCTCAAGGATATTATCGTGTATTAGTTTTCGTTGGAAAGGAATGCCGACAGACTGAGGAAACCAACAATTTACCCCATCACGAATAAGCAAATCCCCCCGCAGTGGGATATTATTATTGTTATTATTATTATTATTATTATTATTATTATTATTATTATCAGGCTGGACAAGTAGAATGCTACAAGGCCAAGGGTTCCAACAGGGAAATCAGCTCAGTGAGGAAATTAAATTGTAAATAAACTATACAGTACACCGGCATAAAAATAATGGATAAAAAGTATAGATTTTATATTATATTTATATATATATATATATATATATATATATATATATATATATATATATTTCATATATACATATATATATATATATATATATATATATATATATATATATATATATATATATATATATATTTCATATATACATATATATATATATATAATTCATATATACACATATAATTCATATTACATATAATTTATATATACATATATATGTGTGTATATATATATATATATATATATATATATATATATATATATATATATTATATATATATATAATTATGCGTGTGATCTGCTTCATCAGGTGGATATATTTAATTCGATTGTTTAATTCCGGCCACATGGGGAGGAGGCCATTGGGCACCGTTGTGCAACTGAGGGGAAAACCATGCATGTGGACAGTAAAGTTTAGGTTAAGAGTTTGGACAGAAAGAGGCATGAAGTAAAGGTTGTGGTAGTCTATTGGAAACCTCCTTGCTCAAGTTCTGTGGTTTACTGTATAGTAGGGTTTGCAACCTCACCATCCTTGTGAGCAAGGTATAGGGTGTTAGCGAGAACCTATAGGTCTACCTGCTGAGTTATCAGCAGCCATTGCCTGGCCCTCCCTGGTCCTGTCTTGATGGAGAATGACCTTTGGCGCTGATCATATGCTATATGGTCAAACTCAAGGACATTGTTCTCCTTGATTCTGCCATTTATAACCTATAAAAGTTGAATGCTAAAAAATGGGTTCAGCTAGGGATCGAAGAAATTGCAAAGACCCACAATTAATGCATAGAGTACCATGGGGGTTGTAATGAGGATACCACCTTATGATTTACGCATATATATATATACTGTATATATATATATATATATATATATATATATATATATATATATATATATATATATATATATATATCATCTCCGCCTATTGACGCAAAGGGCCATGGTTAGAGATACTATGTAAATATATGATGATGAGGTTTTGTGGGAAGTATTTTTTTTATGCAAGGTGTTTATTATAATAATTGCCCAAGATGGTAACTGTTGTGCGTAAAAAAAAAATCTTGTGATAAATGTTTTAATATCTGCTAACTGGCACAGTTGCCCAAGAGTTAGAGAAAGGTAGAACGTTCTAGATTTATGGAGTTATGGAGGGAATAGGAAGTGGTAGGTTGGGGATTGGTAATAGAAACACGATTACCTAATGTAAGTGTGAAATTTGTTATAAGAATAAAATTAATTGATTTGAATATGTGTTTGCGTGTAAATTAAATTGTTTACTACATGATGAAATAGAGTAGTCACCTAATAGACGGGCCAATTAAATTCACTGGGTCTTTGCTGAAGATTTATAAGGGATCAGATGTGCCTTTAAAACCAAAGTTTAAATTAGAGTACGAAAGGATTGTTAAGCCAACTCTACATTTTGAAAAAAATGTCCTGATGTCGAGTATGAACGGCAAAGAAATCAGGATTGAAGTTAAGAGTGCACGTATAGTATATTTGCAGTTAGTGGGATTGGAATATTAGTGATATAGAGATTTGGGAAGAATAAACTCCTAATCATTGGGAGGTGGTATGTTAGGAAAAATACAATTTTCTTAGAAATTGTCATTCATATATATATATATATATATATATATATATATATATATATATATATATATATATAAATGAAATTCAATATTTATAATAATAGGCTGATGTCCACTGCGAAAAATACACTTCATAGTCTCAGTAAAAATGTTCCTATGTAGTTATGCTTGCTTAGGCCTACTTATATTTTATCATTTTGGCAAAGCACTGAAAGAAAAGACACACACACACATGTTTATATATATATATATATATATATATATATATATATATATATATATAGATATTCAATATGTACAATAATAGGCTAATGCCCACTGCGTAAATACATTTCATAGTCTCACTGGTATAATATTCCTATTCAATTATTCTTATTTACTTATTTTAATAATTTTGTCAAGACATTTTGATCGGACCGAGAGCGAACTGAAGGTGTGAACACACCAATACCTAGACCAAACCGATAGTGTGAATCAACCCTAATGGGTCCATTGCCTGATAAGCCCCGCCCTCTCCAATGCCTTATATCAAAGGCACCAGCTTTCTCCACACCTATTCTCTCCATATCATCCCTCACTTTATCTTAGCATCTAATTATCTGCCTCCTCGATCTACCCCCCACCTTAACAGGTTCCTTCCAAGCTCTCCTTACTCCTTCTCACCATATATCCTTAACACGTGCCTGCACCATCTCAGTCGTGACACTCTAATCACTTCTGTAATGTCTACTACGCCTGCCATTCTTCTTATTTCATCGTTTTCCAATCACTCAAGCAATAATATTCCCATAATCTACCTCAGCACTTTCACATCTGTTCTCTCAAGCTTTCCTTCCTCTCTTCGTCTTAGCACCCACGTTTCCAATTCATACATTAACATTGGTCTCATTACTGTGCTATAGATCTTGACGTTTAGCTTGATTAGCATTTTCTTATCACATACCACACCCGCTACCTCCCGCCGCTTCACACAGGCTCCTTTTTTACTACTCTGAACTTCCTCCCTGCACATGTGGCTCTTTAATTCAGTGGTAATTGTGGTAGTAGCTTTTGTTAGTTTTCATGTTAGTGCCACTCCTGTCTAGTTGAAACGGTGTTTTATATGTATATATATATATATATATATATATATATATATATATATATATATATATATATATATATATATATATGTATATATATATGTGTGTGTGTATTTATATTATATATATATATATATATATATATATATATATATATATATATATATATATATATATATATATATATATATATATATATATATATATATATATATATATATATATATATATATATATATAGCCTACGTGTAACATTTTAGATTCGTTCTTTATTTGTTTTTCTTCCTCCCTCAAGACTTTTCTAAGCGAGAAATCCCGTAGCATCTCAGCGAGATGATTAATTGGGCGGATTTTATTATCGAGGGTTTAAAACACCTAATCCCCAGGGAATGATTTACTCCCGGGCTTTTAGGAAAGAAATTGTTCTTGGTTTTTAAGGAGTCCGGAGCTCCTGCTGTCTCGCATGGACGGCTGAGCCGGTCGGTAACATCATGGAGTTCTAAGTAGCTGTGTTTGTCTTCATTAAGGGCGTTTTGAGCATGGCTAAATGAGCCTGTTTAGATTAGAAAGGATGTGAGAGAGAGAGAGAATGGCTGGGGAATGGAATGCTGAAAGGATGCATGCGAAAGAAGCGAGGAAACACTGAATGATGATGGATAAAGTCAAACACGGTACGGATGGAAATTCCCGAAAGAGTGCTTTATTATCGTAAAGATTCACAATTTCCAGGTAGTTTATGGTTTACTTTGGAGAAAAAGCGGAAGGAAAGCGAAAGATTTTCTTCGAAATCTCAAGGTAAAAGTAAACAAGCGAGTTGGTGGCTGATGGCTTTGTTTAGTCATTCTTTCCCTTTTTCTTATTTTGAATTTTCTTCTTTACTATGTGATGCTTCTTTTTCGAGGTAACATACTTAAAGTATATTCTGTTTCGTGATAGAGCACATTTTGTCTTTGCAAGGTCCGCGGTCCTATCCCTTCCCGCTAATGTCACCACTTGACCCAGCTGTGAATGAGCAATATACTGTAGTTAATCACAATTTTTCATAATTTCAAATGTATGATTAGCCACCTTTGGAGTCACCTACCTACTTTTCACACTCGCCAGTGGTCAGAACTGAATTATTGCCAGCTGAAATACGGTACATGGTTTTTATCTGTTAATTATGTGTCTATGAGTCATTAAGTATATATATATATATATATATATATATATATATATATATATATATATATATATATGTGTGTTGTGTGTAATGTATATGCCTGTACATTTCACCGTGAAATAGTGGATGATCCCTGTGTAGAATATTTCCACAATATCCTATTTACCTAAACATAGAGTTCCTCATCATAATTTTCCGTCAAATCCACCAAAGACTTACGCAATTCGTTTTGAGTACCTCATCCACATTTTAAACCCAACTTTTTCTGTCTTCCTCTTCTCCTTCCGCATAACATTTCATAATTTTCCTTTCTTTTCACCTACCATTCAAACTCCATTCTCTCCACATAATCAAACCATTTCAAAAATAAATGACATCCTTTAAAATATTGGACGAAAATTGGCTCATAATGCTATGTGCTATGAATGTCGTATCGGGATGTGGAAATGAGGAAGCTAATCCATTTACATGAGGGAATATTATTATAAAAAGTCTTCATAAGAAAACAGATACATATGCATACAAAGCTACAAATAATTAATGAACATTTGTTCATTTAGAAATCAAACGTTATTCCATAGCACTGGAGACATTGGAATGGCGGCCTATAACAGTCAAGGTGGGAATAATTAGCAATAGTTGAGCTACCTCCCTTTTGTACACATCAAGAGTGGATGGATATATGGAATGCATTATTATTATTATTATTATTATTACCACTAGCTAAGCAAACCTAGTTGGGAAAGTAGGATGCTACAAGACCCAGGTAGGGCTCCAACTGGAAAAATATCCCAGTGAGAAAATTAAATAAAGAAATGAATATACTATATCTGATTAGTAATGAATACAAAATATATAGAATTTATGATAAAGTAACGTGAAATAGATCTACCATATAAACTATGATGAGAGACGTGTCAATCTGTTCAACATACAAACAACATTATATATATATATATATATATATATATATATATATATATATATATATATATATATATATATATATATATATATATATATTTGTGTGTTTACATATATATGTGTGTGTGTGTGTGTATTACAGTGTGTATGTATGTATTGCGTGTGTGTCTTTATTCTTATGTTCTTATCTTTGTTCCCAAAAGCTTTAGCAAATAATTATTGGTAATATCAGATTGCTTTATGGCAATTTGATACCATGTAACGATAGCAGTGTCAAAACAAGATTTCAATTAATTTTGGAACGAAAGCCAAGCCTTTTCGGCATGTTTTTGGCGTTTATTTAATCTATTTTGAAGGCGTCCGTGAAATTACATATCAGTGGGACTTTCTTTTAGCCTGGTTTCGGTGATTTCTTTTTCATCAGGTATTTTTGGAAATAAAGTTGAGCCGGATATGTCCTAGTTTTGTTTGAATGGGATTTTTATCTAAAGCAAGTCCTGATCATCTTGATTTTTTATTTTGTGTTTATCATTCATTTATCGCTGAGCTTCATGCTTGAACCACTGTCGGTGTTATGCAGATTCAACTAAAATGACACAGTACCTGTTTTCCCCTGGTGTGTAATGAAAGCAACAATATTTATTGTTGCCCTCGCCAATATCTAAGAAGGGTATGTATTCACCCCTGTCGTCGTTTGGTTGTTTGTGAGCATCGATACACAAAAACTACTTCACTGTTTTTGACCAAACTTGGTAGTGATGTTGGGTATGGCCCAAGGATGAATCTGTAACTTTTAGATAAAGTAGATCAAAGTATAAGTCCACAGCAGTACTTTGAAAATAGTTGCAATATTAAGTAAAGGAAAAATATTTTGTTAGTATATTATTTGGTTGTGAACGGCATTACGCAAAAACTCATGAACTAATTTCAACGAAACTTGGTGGACATGTGGGGTATGACCCAAGGACAAATCCATTAGATTTTGAAGAAAATACATTGATTTACAAGTACTTAGCGGAGTTAAGACTGCTTTGGCTTGGCGAAGGCATGCTCTCTACTGCGTTTTACTCTTCTAGTTTAATTACTCATTGCCCAGGAATGACTGGCCTTTACCCGACCCAGCCTTAGCTTGCATTAATGAAAAAGAAAACAATTAGTAAGGCCAAGTAGTCCTATATTACTACCCCAATTTGGTTTAAATCTGGCTAACATAGAATAGTCACTATTTTTAGGTCGATTTTTATAAGACTTTTAGTGAATGGCAAGCAAATCACACACTATCAGTAAAAAATCTATTTAGGAAATTGTCATAGAAAAGAGCCCAACTTTTACTGTATACACAGTTTTATTGTATATTTTGCTCTGCACTGTTGTAAGTTGCATTATTTATTTCCGGTGAAAGTATGTATATTTATATTTCATTACCACTTGAATCTTACAGCCATGGCTATATATCAGTCGAACAGTTTGCAAACAGCGAGGTGCTAAATGTAGAATCTAATTTTATGGCGTTTGATACATGTAACAAGGTTACTGCAATAAATAAGATAACTTTAGACGTTGATATCTGAAGCTTTCCACAAAATTTAAGCATTTCCGGTTTTTATCAGCGTTCAAATCACACACCGGAATTGATAATGCTCTTTTTCGAATGTCGAGGTATCCTGCAGAAATTAAAGATGAAGAGGCGATTGCCGCTGTCAGCGGTCATTGTCAGTTAAACTAAAGGTTTCTGAAGTTTTCGCGGATATAAATAGTCCTGTTTTCGAAGGTTTCAAAACCTGATCAGTTTTCATAATCTCTTATTGTTTGTACTGTCATTATTAACAATGTTAAGTTGAGCTGGTATGAGACGCTACGTTTTGTCATCAGTTGTCTCATTGCAATTTATCTTATTTTTTCCTAAGTTGTGTTTGATGTTCTTTAATAAAAGCTGTACAATATAAAAATTTAACTGTTCCAAATAAGATAATAAAACAATGTGACTGAAATTGTTGTTCCGGACAGTGCTGGATCTTTTGGCTTTACCGCTGAATTATCTTTCTTCAATATTTGCATTGATGATTTGACGTTCATGTAGATTTGTGTATTCAACAGAATATTTACATTCTAATTGTAGCTTCCACCCAAACAACGGGAAACGAGCGCTTTCATAATATTCTATTTATTGTTTTTAGTATGCATCGGTATGTTATATTTTCATATCCTTGCAGTTGTTCACATCTGAAAAATAACCCCAAAATTTATAGTATGTTATCTGGAAATCAAGAACAGTTCTCTCGGGTGTCCGCCATTTGCCTTTCTAATGTCAACATTTGGATTCTCCCACTGATTCTATCATCCCAAATTCATAACAACTTCCTCCATTCTAGAATCGTTGGGCCACATTTGTTTTCATGTTTCCATTTGATTTGTTCGTCTCATCAGTGCCGGTTATCTCGGATATTTGTTATGACTTCAGAATAGATCGCAGAAGGTAGTGTTAGCGATTCGGTTTTTTTTTTTTAATTATTATTATTTTTTTTTTTAAGGAAAAAAATAGTCTTTGTCTGTAGTCCTGGCAATATGTAGATTACTTTGTCATTGGACGTGTTCTTGATGTCATGGCTTTGTTCGGTAAATGCACACACTCTCTCTCTCTCTCTCTCTCTCTCTCTCTCTCTCTCTCTCTCTCTCTCTCGTTAACTAAGAAAAGACGTAGTTATTCTAAAGGATATCTCAAATATTGAAATATTAAGTTCTCAAATATCAAAATATTGTTTAAGTTCATTTTTAGGAATGTTATAGTCTATCGAACAAGTGCATTTGATCTCTAATTAAAAAATCGAGATTGCTATGGAAATATGAACGTACAAGAAGGCAAAGATATAAATCACAAAAACGCAGTGGGAAAATGTTGACAGACGAACTTCGCTTTCGTTAGAGGCAAAAGCAAGCGACTGCTGAATCCCCTTCGTTCCAGCCTATCCCCTCCCTCCCCCTTACCAACACCTTCAGCCCATCTAGCGAGGGTTGTTGAGCCTGGGAGAATTTGCTCAGCCAACAGACCTGGTAACGAGAAGCTGTAATGTGTCTCTCCTTCAACCATCGCGAATGTACGTCTTCCTCCGTTTCCTCAAAGTCGCCATTCCAGACTGAGACAAGCATCTGGCGCTAGGAGCCCAAGACGTCGTTCGGCATCGCTCTCATTTTCTTTCGGCCGTTTCTTGATGTCTGTTGAAATCCCGCCTGCACAGATAAGGATGATACGAATCCTACACGCTAGATCCCGTTACGACAGTCCCTTTCTTCTGGTGCCGGTTGTCGGTGGGTCCTGGCGCTATTTCAAGTTGCATAAGGCAGCGAAGAGAGCGCTGCTGGCCCTCCTCGGCCCGTCTCTTCATCTTCTTATTCTTATTCCTTTTTTTTTCTATCCAACCAGTTCCTTTGTAACAAGGTGATGTCATGCGGTCACATCACCTGATTTTTGACTGATGAGTTTTTTCTTTTCGTATAAAATGTATTTTTTCCAAGTCGCATTTTCAGTGGTCTCTTTTTTCAAGGATAAATAAATGGCCTTTTCCATTTTCTCTTCTCGGCGAATCATTTTATTCTGTGAAAACCAAGTCTTTTTCTTTTTAAGTAAACGTCCACGAGAGAGAGAGAGAGAGAGAGAGAGAGAGAGAGAGAGAGAGAGCCTTGATTCACTTAACCGCCCCTTCTTAACCATCTCGCATTATCATTATGTTGACGGGATAACGCAGGAGAGTGGAGAATTCTATTAAAATGCAAGCTCTCATGCTTTATTATTCTTGCATTAAGTAAATTGAATTAGTTAGTCATTTTGGAATTCGGAGAAGGTATTCATCTTAGCAGCGATGAATTAGGGAAGGAAATGGGTTAGGGTGCGGGACGGAAAGGAAATACGTTTTAATAAATCATCGCTAAGCTTTTTTTTTGGATATTCGCCGAATAAAACTCCAGGGGAAAGTAAATCGACTCGGTTCCATGCAGAGTGGTTAGCAAACTGCACATTATATTTTGGTCAGTTATTAGTTTCTGTGAGGTTTGATTCGAGAAATGTGAGGTTAACAGTTATTGTTAGCAGTATAAGTTTTGATATTAGTGCCAATTATGATAATTTTATATAGAATATTATTATTATTATTATTATTATTATTATTATTATTATTATTATATAGAATATTATTATTATTTATTATTATTATTATTATTATTATATAGAATATTATTATTACAATTATTATTATGATTTTCATTATTATTAATATTATTATTATTATTATTATTATTATTATTATTATAATAATAATAATTATTATGATATAATAATAATGATAATAATAATATTAAACTAATGATAGTTAGTGCTATTTTCTTATTCGATACTCAAAATATCCTCATTAAAATGAAATATAGAAACTACAATTATTTCGTTTTCCAAAAAATATTCATCGATTTGAAGAGAGCTTTCGAGTGTGTGCTAAGCCTTCATTATCGGTGAGGGCTGATAATGAGGGTTGAGCAGTCTCTCCAAAGCTCTCCGTCAATCATTTTTAATCCTTTTGGACAACAAAGTTATTCAAGCTATTAGTATTCATTTATCATTATGAATTATTGATATTATTGTTGTTGATAGTATAAGACCAACATTTTTGCATTTAAAGTGCTAAGTTTAATGTTTTTTACACTCCTTGCTTGAATGAAAAAATGGTTTTAGTTGTTTATTAAAAAACATTTAACAAGGATTCCATTGAATTTTTCTTAATTTTCTGGCTTTAACTTGGTCACATCCAAATTTTGAAATTATTATTATTATTATCATTATTATTATTATTATTATTATTATTATTATTATTATTATTAGTGAATTGATGGTAGACCAGTGTGAAAAGGTATAAGAGTAAGCACTAATAAACTTTAAATGAGAAATAATAGATATTTTAAATATACTAGATCAGAAACAGCGTTAGATAAATAAGTCTTATATATACTATGAATATAGACTTGTGTCTATAGTGTGAACTTCTCATGTTCCACCGATCCAACCACCAAATTAGGAAAATCATTCCACAATCTCGTCACAGTTGAAATGAAACTTTTTGAATGCTTGGGACTATTGAGCATTTTGATGTTTAGGACACGACTGTTAGAACAAACTTAATGAATTACGAAAAATCTTATGCGACATGCACATCTGAATGACACTGTCAGAGAAAAAATATCCAGATCAGGGATACGGAATTAGATAGACAACAATTTTTTGTCCAAGAAATTAAAATGAGGGTCAGCAGCTGAAGACTAGGCAGAACACCATTCAGGACACGGAAGAATAAAAAATAAAACTATTTCCAAAAAAAATTAATCAGCAAAAATCTTAAAAGTCTTTCTCAATATATCAGTATATTGTGCAGTGGAAGAAGAAACAAACCAGTCTTAGTTCCCAAAAATAAATTGTAATCAAGAATCACACCTAGAATTTTAAATGAATTGTATACAGTTAAAAAGACACCAGCAGTGAAAAGATCATTTATTTTTATTCTGAGGAAACCAGGAGTGGTGATACGTTTAGGAGCTTTAAATATTTTTAGCTCTTTTGTCTTATTTATGCCTTATATGTTTTATTCAATGTTCGCTTTCAAATTCTCACTATAATATTGTGGGAGTCGTCATTCAGACCAAATTTTCTATTTCTTGATTTTTCGTTACGTGGGTAAATGGTCTCTTTATGCCCCATTTCTTTGGGTTTCGGTTGAAGATAGTACCATTCGTCCACCCTTCCCAAATCTAGCAAGGTCCTGCGCGAAAATGGAGCTTGTAGGTGATTTAGGGACGCTGTCCTAAAGCACGAACGCAACTACCTCGAGAAGCGTAACTCGTTTAAAGGATCCAGAGAACATCGAAAATGGGAGGGAGAATTTCACTTTTCTTTTTTGGGAGCGAATGAAGTCCTTGTACTGGGCCAGCATCTGTCGGAATGCAAATTGCACAGGTTTATGCCCGAGTTGTTGAGACGAAGAGAGATGAAAGACCCGTGTACGTTGTGTTTCTTGGACTTGGAAATTCATTCATTGCTTGTTGGAATCCGAAACCCAACATCCGCCTAATGAGAGAACTGGAATTCAGTGTCATGAAACACTTTAGTATCTTTGTATTATAAATTTTTTGGAACTCTTCCCTTCTCTACTGGCAAGCTCTGAAATTCCCTTCCTACGTCTGTTTTCCTGCCTCAAGAAGGCCAGTCGCTTCATTCCCTCTGCATTCCTCTTTTGTCATTGTTTTCGTCTGTTGCCCGTTACATAATACCACTGCATATGAATGAAATTATGAAAAGCTGTTTACATTTACTGTGAATTTCACTCAAATTCAACTTTTTATAACGGAATTACTTGTCAATTAACTTAGAATTAGGGAATATAAAAACGTGTTTATATATAATTCGTACCTCTTGAAGTGAATATTAGAAAATTAAAGGAGATCATGCGTATAGCTTGAATTGATTAGAAAATGTTTTCCTACATTGTAAATTTCACCCAAATTCAATTTTATAAAACAGGAATTACTAGTCAAGTAACTCAGAATTATGAAATAGAAAAATAATGTTTTCTTAAATAGAATTCGTAATTCGTACCTATTAAAGTGAATATTGAAAAAAAAAATGAAAGGAGACTATGCATCGACTCTAATTGATTTTAGAGAAAATCGACCTCGATAATTTCTAAGGGAATTTAGTGAGGGGAGGGGTTTAGGGTACATTTTTTTTCAACTCTGTTAGACGACCCATTGACTCAGGCTTGCCAAGTTGAATGACCTTACACGTCTCATTACCTCGACTTCGGCATGAGGTCGATATTCAGCCAAACTCCAATTCAACCGCAAAAGGTAATTTCTACGTAAATTACCTTCGTGCTTAGAGTAAAATACATGATGACTTTCGGGCTCTCGGGGCGATAGACTCGTTTGCAAATGAAGCGGCCATTTCGTGATACGTCGTAATTGTATCAACATCAGGTTTAACCTTTGCTTCAAACAAAGGGGGTCTAGGAAATACTTTGAATGTTGGTCATGAAACTGATAGAAGAGAAATCTTTAATCATTATTGATAAAATGTTATGCTAGCATACATGTTAGTTATGTTGTGAATAGTAAAATAATTGATGAAAAAAGGAATCATCATCATCATCCCCTCCTACGCCTATTGACGCAAAGGGCCTCGGTTAGGTTTCGCCAGTCGTCTCTATATCGAGCGTTTAATTCAATACCTCTCCATTCATCATCTCCCACGTCATATTTCATAGTCCTCATCCTTGTAGGCCTGGGTCTTCCAACTCGTATAGTGTCTTGTGAAGCCCAGTTGAAAGTTTGATGAACTAATCTCTCTTGGGGAGTGCGAAGAGCATGCCCAAACCATCTCCATCTACCCCTCACCATGATCTCATCCACATATGGCACTTGAGTAATCTCTCTTGTAGTTTCATTTCTAATCCTGTCCTGCCATTCAACTCCCAATATTCTTCTGAGGGCTTTGTTCTCAAATCTACAAAATCTGTTGGATATTGTTTTATTGTCATACCACGACTCATGTCCATATAGCAACACTGATCTCACTAAACGGATATATAGCCTGATTTTTATATGTAATTGCAGGCGATTTAATGTCCAAATTCTACTCAACCGGGTCATTGTCTGATTTGCTTTTTTCAATCTTTCATTAAACTCAAATTCTAAAGACCCTGCATTAGAGATCATAGTTCCTAAATATTTAAATGATTCCACCTCATTACTCCTTTTTCTTTCCTATGATATTTCATCTTTCTTTGCATATTCCGTTCTCATCATCTTTGTCTTTCTTCTATTTATCTTCAGCCCAATCTCGTGTGATATTTCATGCATTCTGGTAAGCCAGCTTTGCAGAACTTGGAAAGGGAATATAAAGATGAATATATTTTTTGGGAAAACTTCTAAAAGTAAGAAAAAAAAATGTTAAACACAAAATGATAAAAAGATATCGCCTGTCGAGACAGAAAATTTATGAGTGACCTGAATAAAAATCGAATTTGAGGCGGAAAACGCCAAACACATCAGGACATCACGGGATATTAGATACCGTAGTAGTATTGTTGCATCCTGGTTGATCTTCAGGAGAAGCGGAGCGCTCTACGACCTGGGAGAGTTTTTATAAATATTCAGAGATAAAACAACGGATTGACATATTGTCGATTGCGAAGGAAAATTAAGAATAACTGACGGAGATGTCGAAGGTTGCAAATGCTTAATATCAAGGGGAAGGAAAAGATGTTGAATTCATGAGAGAACTGGTGGGTTAAAATGGAAAGTGCTGTTAATGAAATAATTGCGAATGTATAAATTAACTAAAAATTAAAAAGTGAAAAGTAAATAAAATAAGAACAAGAACTGAAAATATATGACACGCGCATTAATTTTTTTTTTTTTTTTTTTTGAAAGTACTCTATAAAGTTTTTACCTCTAATGACACAGTATGCTTGTTAAATATTTTCAACATATTGGCGGGTAAAATGTTTCTCTATATCGTAGGTATGGTAGAAGAAGGCCCAGAAATGAATGAATACAAGATTTCTTGAATCCCCCCCCCCCCCCCCTCAGTAGGAAAAAAAAAGAAAATGAAAATTCATAACAAAGCCAGTGCAAACAAAGGAAAGAAATTAGGCCAAAGCTAAACAATAACGCATTTATGCTCTAATGAGAAGCAATAAAAACTTTAGCGTATTTGGAGGCAATTGTTTTGTGTCCGAGCGCGCTCCCCCGGGAGGCAATGATACTCATATTAAATTTCATTTCAAACTTCAGATGTTTATATTTTTGTCTGGGGCCTTCGAAGTTGCTAAAAGGGAAAACGTCTAGGAAGAAACTTTCCCCCAACACATTTTTCTTACGACGAGTTGCCTTTGCTTCGATGGTTTTTTTCTTTCTCTTTGTTTTTTTCTTAATTTTTTTATGTTTAGTTGTTGATTTAATATTGCTCGAGGTTTCTTTATTCAATGGTAATCTCAGTATTAGTCTGAAGACCGGAAGCGTTTTCTATGGTTTTCGTCTGATTCTTCTGGTTTCTTATTTTCTTTTCATTCTGTCCGTCAATAGTTTCATAGAAGCATTATCGTTATTCCCATCAATATCTACGCAATATGCAATAACGACAATGTCATTAAAATCATTTGGCAAAGATCTGGAAATATTCCCAGCGTAAAATGTTCGTCACGTTGCCGGGAGGCACCAACATTCATTCAAACTTAAGAGCGAGAGAAATTATATCGGCAAACTTAAATGATTATGAAAGAAAGTTATTTGCGAAAGTCATCACCGTAAAACGAACCACTCTTCGTAATGCGATGTTGGGGGATTTTATTTTTCTTTCTACATCGTACCCCGGCCTTGGTCGAAGAGGAATTTATCTACTAATCCAATGGGGAATTTTACCTATTTTATATTTTATCCAGGCGCTGCCATCATTTCTACACCCAAGAATACTTAGTTTTTATTATATTTTATGCACACGATACACTTTTCACACTAATTCATTTGTACGGCTGCGTTTTAAGGCACGGAGAATATATATGTATGGTTTGCAAATGTATATGTACAGTATGAATGTGTGTGTATATATATATATATATATATATATATATATATATATATATATATATATATATATATATATATATATGTGTGTGTGTGTGTGTGTTATTTTGTATTTATATATGTATGTATGTAACCTATACAAGCAAGATAATTATCAGTGAATCATTTATATTTTGATTGCTGCACCCTGGATGAAAACCTTGTGAATATAACTTCCATAACACTAACAGCAGCTTCAAGCCCCTCCACACGAGGCTCACAACAACCTGTTCAACCTATTTACTCACAATTTTCAAACCTGTTTTTCATTTAGGTCTTTCCTCTCCAACTCCGGCATTTTCAAAGTTTTCCTCTCCCCCTCCTTCTTGACACTTCTGCGTGATGCATTATTATTCAGTGTATTGTTGTCCATCACATTCACATACAAGAACAATCTCAAAGTGCTCTGATCCGTCATTTAATCAGTGTTAACATTTTTTTACGACATACTGAATGTATGTAACTATTTGTCTTTTATCGCATAAGAGTAAACAGTTTATCCCTACATGTAGGATTTCTCCCTCTGATTTTCTGAGTTACAATCAGTAACCATTTCACTATCGTGACAATGTTATATATATATATATATATATATATATATATATATATATATATATATATTTATTTATTTATATTGTTTATGCACCCAATATTTTATTATTATTATTATTACTAGCCAAGCTACAACCCTAGTTGGAAAAGCAAGATGCTATAAGCCCAAGGGCTCCAATAGGGAAAAAATAGCCCAGTGAGGAAAGGAAATAAGGGAATGAATAAATGATGAGAACAAATTAACAATAAATCATTCTAAAATCTGATCTAAAGATCCCATCATTAAATTATCCAAATAAATTATGTCATATAGGCGAGTCTGACACTTCATTGTATTGAACTCCAACCTATTTTGCATAATTTTATTTTTCTTCAAGCTTCTTTTCATATAGATTTTTCACTTCCTTCTCTTCAAATTCACCTGTCTTCATTCCATCTTAGCTATAGTGTAAATTCGTCTTCACCATCTAAAACTTAAAATATATTTTCACTTTTCATTTCATCTAAATTAGGATCAGACACCTCTTCTCATTCTCGCATCCATTAGCTTGCTTTTCCATTTACATAATTTAAGGAACGTTTCCCCCGAATTCTCTATTTTCCAAATGTACTTATGAATATTATTTTTTGAAACCCTGCATTTCTAACAATCAAGCCTCATTAGGAATGTATTTCCCCAAAATTTGCTCCTCTCGTAATTTTGCTTCCTGATCTTCATGTCCACAAATTAGTCTTGTCTCTTTCTCTGTCGCCTACCTTTGTAAATTTATTTATATTTTTGTCATAATGTTCTGTATTTTTTTTAATCACTGCCTTGTACAGATTCAAGCTTTCCCAAAGACGATTCCTCCCTTAATGTCATTCTTGTACATTTTGGGAAAGATTATAGGTCTACCTGCTGAGTCATCAGCGGCTATTACCTGGCCCTCCCTTGTCTTAGCTCTGCTGGGTAGGGAATTTGGTCGCTTATCATGTGTATTTATGGTCAGTCTTTAGGGAATTATATTGTTAGCCAGAGCATTTTCATTGTCCCTTACCTTTAAACCTTTAAACCCGTACAATGTACGACCTAACCCATTTCAAGTCTCTTCCCAATCCAGCTTTTTTGTCTTAAAACAAATCAAATATAATTTTTCTTTTATACCTTATCAACGCGCACATTCAGAGCTTCAAACTTAATTTCTATTTTTTTTTTCACTCTCATTACTTTCAACAGTAATATAGGTTCTAGGTCTGTTTGTGTCCAGCTTGTTACTTATTTTTATACTATATAATGTGATAAAAATACTGAATTTTTTTCTTGATATCCCCCAGAATATAAGAGCAAGATGGATTGAAAATGGAATGAGGTAAAGACATTAGAATGAAAGTGTAAAGCGAAAATTTCATAGATAAAATCTTAGTATCAGGAAGGAGTGTTTTGGGTTATGACACTAGAGATAGAGAGGAAGAGCTGTAAAAGTTTGACATGTTATATTGTAAATTTTAGAATGTTTATGTAAATAACTAGTAATGATATGAAGACGACATTTATTAGATTTAAAAATGAAAAGGTAGGATGCGTTAATGTAATTACTAGCAAGCGGCTGCGGTGGGGTAATGTAATTTTGGGAGAGAAATGGATGTTTAGATAATATCTGGATGTATGGAAGGTTCCAGAAGAATTGTAAAGGGGGAACAATTTTTACTGTATGCAAGGGTAAACGGGATGAAGACAAATTTTAAGAATTATAAAGAACGATTAGGGTGAATAGGTTAAGTTTTTGTTACGGAATAGTTAATGGAGAAGTTTGGGAGTAAAGTAAAAGCTTTATTATGTGAACATGACCTAGAAAAGCTTATGAGAAAATTTATGATGATATAATGCGGCGTCTGCCAAGAGTATGCAATGTTGGAGCTATTGTGATTTAAATATTTTAAAGGCCACTCATGACTGCCAGAGGCAAGAGATAAGGACAATGCCTTAGCTAGCTGGAGACTGACCATATATACATATGATCAACGCCCAACCCTCCTCTTCACCCAAGCTAGGACCAGGGAGGGCCAGACAGTGGCTGATGATGACTCAACAGGTATACCTATAGGCTCCCCCAAATCCCGTTCCTTAGCTCACATGGATGGTGAGGTTGCAGAAGCTACAAGAAACACTCGAGCTCGACTGGGAATCGAATCTCAGTCCGTCAGATCCCCAAGCAATAACGTTTCCAATATGCCACCACAATCCTATCGAAAGTTTATAAGTGAAGCGTATTTTGAAATATAAAGATATGAAGTAAACAGTTGGAGCTTAATTGTGGATCTGAGAAAATGGGTGTTATAAATGGATATTTTATATCTATGGAATGAGTATGCAAGGAGCTATGGAAAGAATAAAAAGCCATAGATGTAGAACTCTTTGTCATAGGAATATTTGTGTGCTAATAAATAAAGATAATTAGTGTTGATTGGGGATGGTAAAGATCAATTAAAAAAAAAGAAAAAAAAAAACAATGAATGAGGTTAACTCTTTGTTGTATAAAATGAGGAAATTGAACGCAAATGAATGTTGATACTTTGGATGTATGGGAGTACTTGATGTGTATATGTATTTGGGAGTAAATAGAAATAGTAGACATAATAAGGAAAGATGGATCATAATAAAGGAAATGCAAGGTACCTTCAAGGATGCATGCAAAAGATCAATGAGTAATAAGGCTTGTTTGTAACATCTAGATTTGAATTGTATGAGTGGATTATTAAGCCCACTCTTTCATGGTAGTAAATAAAACATTGTGATTGTGACTTGAGTTTCTTACATGTGTATGGGTTAAGATGTATGGAAAGGGTGATAGATATTCCGATACACAGACGTGATAGAGGCTAGGCTATTTGTAAAGATGTATCAATGTCCTATGGTTTAGTCATGTCGAGAAAATTGTGCACTTGTTGGATGAATGCATAACTAAAATGTTGATAAGCAGAATGGAAAAAATATGGGAGCTGAAGGACATTGAAATCCATGAAAGAAGAAAGTGCCTGCATGGTGGTCGTTTATGATGGGATGGTTGTAAGGGATTCTGTGCTCAGGTTAGGAACCTTTAGTGCACTTGTGCGGAAATGCTAATGTTGTGAATATTTACTGCTTAGTTGGATAACCGTAGTTTCATTGGTTAAAGTATCAAAATACTGTAGTAATGAACTAAGTCGGTTTTTATACAACGTTGTCCTATTAGGAAAGTAAATAGACAGTTAGATTACACACACACATACACACACACACACACACACACACACATATATATATATATATATATATATACACGACCGTAATTTTAATGTTTCGAGAATACCAAATATGTAATTATTATTCAAGTTTAACCAACAGTTTAATTATTCTTGTGCCATAGCGTACAAATACAAACGCCAATCTAAAAAGGCCTCTCCCTTTAGAATACAATGTATCCAACTGTGAAGAAATTCGGTCGGATTTTATAATTACCAGCAAGTGTACGGAGAGGTGCCTGGGGTTACACTCGAGCTGGGTTGCATAAATTACTTTCGGCCATTTTTCAGAAAAGCTTCGTTTCAATTCTCCGACCACCCCACCATTCCCCTCTTATTACGAAGGATAAATCTTCGTGAATAATTTTTAGTGAAGTTTGCAAATTTGTTTTATGCCACTGCTGAATTTGTAACGCCGGCATATTTACTTCACAAGCATTTACCTCTCCAAAAGGAGTATGCTTATATAATCAACTGCGGTACAGTTGCTAAGCAGACGCTCATTAATTATCACCGGACTTGCTTTGTTAATTACTCCGGTTGAAAAATATTACTGTACCAAGCTCTGGAAAAGGTCGATTTAAAACCATGAAGAGAATTGGCACCTAAAAACAGTGCTTGGGTACTCTTGTTTTTTACCAAACCTCATTATGGCTCACTAACACGTTCATTACTTTACAAAATTTTAACCGTCCTATTTTATCCAAGTGTAAAAATTAGTTTATCAGAGAACGCTCTTATATGTAGGTTACAAAATATTGATAAACAAAAAACCTGGGCTCTCAAGTTTAACTTTTCTTTCGGGTGATGTTTCACGAGGCATCAAACTTTTATCAGAAGAGAAAATAGGTATTGGTCCAATATTTTACCAAAACAGACCCCCTCATTAATGTCAGTCAAAGCTCAGCGGTCTCTCCGTCGGGGGACAAAACTTGGAGCTCAGTTTTGTCTGCCTTTTTTGTTTGTTGCTGAGCGGTGTTGTGTTGCCATTTAATGATACCTAGTTAGTGACTGTAACTTCGCCCATAAACAGAGTTAGTAGTTATTTGAAGAATGATCTATTGTAATGTTTATCTTCGAAATTTATTAATAGACATATGAACATTTTGTAATATTTTCATCAGAATAATTATGTAATGGTGATTATATTAATCAGTAATACTTATGTTGTGTCATTTCATATTAATTTTCGTACTACAATAGGGAAATATTTTTTTCACAATTGTCTTTCACATGGGAATAATAATGATAATCGTAATGAAAATTATTATTGTTAGTAATAATCTGATAATGTAATAATGTACCAAAATGAACGTTTTATACTCTAGAGTTGGGTTACTTTTTTCAGTATTGTATCCCATTTAGATGAGAGAATAAATTTAATGAATCAAAACGTACCTAAAAAGACGATCATAATGTCAGCGGTAAAGTATTTAATCTAATACCTTAATTAACATAACTTATCGTTCCACATACAAAGAAACCCTAGCTTATTTCATGTACAATAGGCTTTCATGTAGGAAATTTCACATGGTAAATTTATGCATAATTAGTATTTTCGGGAATATTCTAACCTTTTCCTAAGGATGAAAATACATACAGTATATCAACGTTTCTGAATTCTATCGCATGAAATATGACCTTTCTGAGCGGGGATACCTTAACGTGGTGAAAGGGCTTGCGCATCGCCATG